>NC_056688.1:85937252-85992252 GCF_018350215.1 Panthera leo
CATAAACTTTTAAGTAAGAGTTGGGGTGGGTGGTTTCCAGGGTTAGCATGCTTTCAGAAATCAAAGGGAAAGTGGAAGTTTTCATTTTGTTTTACAGGGCGGTGATATGAAAGGGTTTGTTTTTTTTTTTTTCCTGAATTTTACCAAGATTTCAGTAATTGATCTATAGACTTAAAAGCTATTAAAATATTCATGATAACACTGTCATATTTTTATTATATGTGTATACATATTTTTATGTATATGTATAAACAGGCATACACACAAACACACAAAAACACACATAATAGCACTTATCAAGTAATTGTACTTAATACCACCTGAGTGTTCATTTAAGTTTGGAGCAAGAAAAATGTGCACTACCTCTGAGAGTGTGCCTTTATCTGACCATGAAAAGTGAAGAAAATCTCTACTGTAACAGATACTTCTCCTTCAATGTGAAAAGGTTGTATACAGTTGGTACAGAGAAATACACGTTTCATTTTGCCAAACCCAAAGCATACTTCCCAACTGCCTTTGTATAAAAGCTAACACAACATGTCAAAAGTAAGAGCAGAGCCCTCAGTATACACCGAACTGGTGAAAGAAGTTAGGGACGGTTTGACAAAGATAAGACGTAAAGTTAAGTTTTGTATGATTTTCTTTTCATTCACATTCATACCAGGTAGACTTTGTCAAACACCTATAGTAGGGAGGAACTTGTTCATGCATGCAGAACAAAATAAAATAAGATTAAAAGCTCCAGGAAATCAGCCTACTTCAAAAAACCATTAAAGTGTGCCTATCCCTCAAGCTTTACAAATGTGTTAATTGTCGTGTTTCAGTCATGTAAATATGTTTCAGCATAAAGTAACCAAGATTTCCTGTTATAGAAGCGCTGCTATCTGGGGGTGTGGGGGTAGGGAGGGACGAACCGGGGACTAAATAACTCACTGTAATGAAACCTGCCTTTGGGCAGCACATGCTTCAGTTCTGAATGCCCAGAAATACTTCGCAGACGCTCTAGGCTGCCTAGCAATGGGGATTTCTAATTCTGGCTAGCTTGACAAAGTAAATACAACTATTGAACATAAGGCAGCTCCTAATAAAAAACAACAATTCCCCCTTGTAAACACCTACATTTGGCCCCATTAAAAATTCTTTCTTCATACCCAGGAACTAGCAGACCCTGCAATGTGGGGGTCTTAAAGTAACTGAAGAGCAGTCAGGAGATTTAATGCCGTCAGGATGTTTTACGTTGCCATTTACACTGAGCACTTCATACCCCATCTCAGGACTTGGTAGAGCAATGTTCTGCATACACTGCAGGGCATTATGCAAGCAAACACATTGGCCATTATGCTCTCAGTACTCATTCATGGACAGCCAAAAGGAAATCAATATATTTTTTACATATGCTGTACTTACATATAAAAAAATATATGGTTGCCACATTTCCAAAAGGAGTGTTCATCAAAAGCTGCCAACTTTGAAAGTTATTTAGTGGATTGGCGTTACTCTGATACCTTAAGCAATTATCCAATTTCAGAAGTCCCTGATTTCGGCTTGTTCACATCTTAGAATTCATCTATTCCATAAACGATCAGACAGCCCTCTGCCAGTCCCTACACTGAATAGTGGATCTGCTGTAGTTCTAAAAATCTCTGGGATTTAGGGATCAACCTTGAGTTTACACACACATTTATCTGCTAACAGTTTACTGAGTCAGAGGTTTCAGATTATAGTAAGGAGCAAACATTAGTTTGAATTCTAGTAGACAAAAACAAAGGGAGTGTTACATTTTGCCACCTCCAGAACAGTTTCCATATGCTTTACAAGAAAAAAGGGATAAAAAGGAATTCTCATAGAATTAGTCTGAATTTATTTTTAAAAGAAGTTTGTTTGTTTTTTTCCTCAAGCTCAGCATTTGGTTCTAAAACATGATATGTTCCTAAAATATCTTACTACTGTTAAGCCACCTGAGGGGTAGTACCTAAAATACTGCTTCTAAAATGTTTCCTCACTTGTAGGGGGTAGAACAGGGGCTTCCTGGACAAAGCAGGCTTGAAGAGCCTATCAAAATGACAGTCTGTGCACAGGAAGATCCTGGTCTTCTTCCATTTACTGCCATAGCAGCAGTAGGTCTGAGCCCTAGGTCTCAAGCATCTCTCAGCTTGGCCCTGCTGAAGCTTCATTCAAATTCTACGCACTCTGGAGCTTATATGCTCCTGCCTGCATTGTGTGTTCCATAGCCACACAAGCCTTGGGGTAAGCAGCAGTTGGAGACCAGTAAAAACACTGCCGGAGTGAGAAGCCCTGTACACAATTAAGGGAAGATGAATGGAAGGAAGTCAGTTGGGGAGATAGGGAGAGTCTCATTGAGGTGATGGTTCACAAGCAGGGGATCGCAGGAACAGTAGTGGCATGTGTGACTTCTCCGTCCCATCCCTTTATCCCAAAGAGGAAGCTAATGAGGGCTGGAGGGAGGCATGTGTCAAGTATTTCTACTGTACAAGTTTAGGTAACAGTTTAAGCCACCTTATTCCATCTGTTACCTAGATGGTGGTTTGTTTTTTTTTCCAATCCTACTCATGTTAGAACATGAATGAGAATAAAATATGCCAAGGAGCAAAAGAGAAAGCAAAAAGAAAAGGGAAAGATACTGCCTTTAGTTTGTCTGGAAGGTAAAACCCTTTTAAGCAAAGTTCTTTGGGAGTAATCCAGTCTGTTCTCTGTCCATATATGAAATAAGAGAGGAAAATAGCATAACTCCCCCACATCTTAAATGTCCGCAAGTTCAGGAACACTGGGACTGACACTTGGTGGTATTCTTATTACACCACAGTCCAAAAGATTCTGGCTCACATTTTAAGTGGATTAAACTCAGCACACCATCTCCACAAACAGTACTGCCAGAGTTTCTCCTCCATGAACATTTCATACAGGGCCCAACCACTCCAACTAGAATCTTCCTGTTGACTTGGCACGACATTGACAACCACCACTTCCCACAGGAGGAGAATGGGAGTAGGGGATACTGTGGACCACTTAGGAGATAGAATATTTCTTCTGAATCAGAAGAATACAGGATCTAGAAAAGCCAGTGTATACCGCCTTTGGGAAAATTCTATCTTTTTTTTTTTAATTTTTTTTCTTAATGTTTTTATTTATTTTTGAGACAGAGAGAGAGCATGAGCAGGGAAGGGGCAGAGAGAGAGGGAGACACAGAATCGGAAGCAGGCTCCAGGCTCTGAGCCATCAGCACAGAGCCCGATGCAGGGCTCAAACCCACAGACCGTGAGATCATGACCTGAGCCGAAGTCGGACGCTGAACCGACTGAGCCACCCAGGCGCCCCGAGAAAATTCTATCTTTAATAGAATATATCTGTTTGCAATTCTTTACTGAAAATGTCTATGCATGGTTTTATAAGGATATTGGTGAAATAGCCCTGGTATTCAGAGCTACCCTATGCTGTAAGAATTAAGTCCAAGTCACTTACAAACCTCTCCACAGATACCTACCTACCAAGCCAAATGTCTCATAGCCACTCCCCTGTTTGTTGACCGCTCCAGAAAAGCTGACTTTTTTCCTATCTTGCAAACATGCCAACTTTATTCCTGCCTTAAGGCTTTTGCATTTGATTACCTTGGCCTAGACACTTCTTTTTCCAGGTCTTCATAGGTCCCTTCTCAAACTGAAAATCTTAGCTCAAATGTACTCTCCAAAAAGCCCTATCACCAAATAAAAGCGGTACCCCCTCCAGCCAATATCATATCACTATGTTTTATTTCCTTAAAAGCACCTGTCACTATCTGAATTATCTTGTTCATTTGGTTGCTTTCCTATATGTTACCTGTCTCTCCTTGAGTCATGTAAATGTCTATGTACTGTCCCTTTCTGAAGTTGTAAGTTCTTTGAAAGCAGGGATCTTGCCCGTTCTGTTCACTGTTTTATCGCTAGTACTTAAAGGAGTTCTGGCACATAGAGTAATGAATAAGAATATGGAGTTGGAAGCCAGACTACCTGAGTTCAAATTCCATTCCAGTGTCCTGACATGGCGACATTACTTCTGCTCTTTTCAAACTTGGTCACATGATCGACAACTAGCTGAAAGGGAAGCATGGAAATGCAATTTTTATTCCAGATGGCTGCCCATTCAAGAGTTCTTCTACCAAAGGGAAAAGGAAGAGTAGATATTGAAGGATAATCATCAGACTTTGTCATAGTCCACAACCCACTGGAACCCAAATATCCATGCACAGCCTTCTTCCCACACACTTACTGCCTCTCTGGGGGTGAGTGGAGAATCCTACTGGCTGGGAACTGCAGGAATTCTCTGCCCTGGCAGTAGGGGACTTCAGCCCAATTTATAATCCCCAGTTCGGCTCTCTGGAAGGAACTCCCTTGTCTGTTATCCTCTGTATCCTTTAAGGAAGTTATTCCTTGTCCATTAACATTCATGGCTACATGAAGTCACCATCAGAGAGGATAATTTTGGGGGGCTGCACAGTTCTCACAGCCCACTTATTGATAGATCAGGTTTGGGGACCTAAGATTATTCTAAGGGTTGAATAATCATAGACTTTTGACCAGGTTTGTGGTTTTTTTGGCACTACAATCCCCTCAAGACTTTAGAAGGTTCCCAGTCTGATAGCTTCCCTTCAGTCTCTCACACAAGTAATCACACCCAAAGAGTTGTCAAGACAAAGTTCTAGGTTCAGGAGACAGGAAACAGATCCCATCAAATTATTTTATGCAGAGGAAAAGTTTATACCAGAAAATTGGGGGGCTAGCAAAATAATTGGGAGGGCTGAAGGACATCGCCAGAAAACTGGCCTTCAGGGAAGCTGCTGCTTCCTCAGTCAGAAAGGTGAGGAATTGGGAGGCCACCCCAACTGGGTGCTGGTAACTGAAAGCGCACACCTCCGAGGCGGTAATCTTGTGGCTGGTAGGTTCTTACTACCACAGCAACAAGGATCCCTCGACCCCCACGAAGCAAGTAACTGGGCACTGAAACACTGGTCTGGCTTCTACTTCTGCACCTGCCTCTCAATTCCCATGGAGTTGTTGACTAGTCACTGGAATACTGATGCAAAAAAAAAAAAAAAAAAAAAAAAGTCCCTGCAGTAGTACTGGCAAATTGCAGTAGAGCAGCAGGAAGATTCCTTCTGCTTCTCCTCCACCTTCTGAATCTAGTACAATGCTTCTAATTGGAGAAGCATAATTCACACCTTTGCAGCCTCCACCAAGAGGTTGGAATGGATACTTGTCCACCACAACTGTTGCATTCTAAGGCTTGAGTCTTTTAAAGTTTATTTATTTTTCAGACACACACACACACACACACACACACACACACACACACACACTTACACACAGTATGAGCAGGGAAGGGGCAGAGAGAGAGAGGGAGACACAGAATCTCAAGCAGGCTCCAGGCTCTGAGCTGTCAACACAGAGCCTGACTTGAGGCTCGAACTCACAAACCACGAGATAACGACCTGAGCTGAAGTCGGATGCTTAACCGACTGAGCCACCTAGGCACCCCATTGAGTCTTATTTTCCGACTTTTCTGTTCTAGCTACGTCCCTCTCTTTCTCCTTATGAGTAACTAGCTTGACGCCATCTAAAATAATCAGCTCAAGAGGGAAGGCCATACCCTTCATCTCATTTTCATCTCTGAACTGGATCCCATTTTGTAGCCAGTCTCTTAATGAGGGTATTTCACCAAAGCTCAGGAACACCCAACATCTCCTGTGAAGGTTGCCTGCTTCAGCATGTAGGGCAGAAACAGTTTTTTTGTTTTTGTTTTTGTTTTTTCAATCCTCGGAGCCCCAAATTACCAAGGCTTTCATCATTTTGGCCTCTGGGGTACAGGCAGAGTGCCTCACACAGAGGCGTGTTCCTTTCTGACGCTTCTTCCAAAATCTCTATCTCTAGCCTAAGTTCCTTTCCTATTTGTAAGTAACGTTGCTGAATGTGGCAAGAAGCAACTAGCACAACAGTTTTCTGAATTTCTCCACCATTTCACCTTGGAGCCACAGATCAGGAGGTAAAATTTTTGCCTTCCAAGTTATCACAGTCATAACAAGGGTCACCAGCCTTCCAGTTTGCAATCTGACCTCACCGCCCACTTTCTAACCACTAAGCCACTTAAATCCCAGAACTCAAGCACATCATTTTTCAGGTACCAAATTCTGCATAAACAGGATACAAGTTAGTCTGTTGTTACAGAAATCCAAAACTACTGTGGCTTAAATAATACAGAGGTTCACTTATGTCTCACTTTAAAGCCCAGGGCAGTGACCCAGGGTCTTTGGGTGCCCACATGGTGTCAGGAGACCCTAGACTAATTTTCTCATTTTGCTCTACCCTCCTCTAACCATAGCTTCCAGTTGATGGTCCAGAATTGTTGCTTCAGCACCCACCCTCAAGTCCACATTTCAGCAAGTGGGAAGATGATGGGTAGGCTTTCCCCTAATATTTGTGGAGCCTAGAGCAATAATGTGAATGTAGGACCACATAATTATTATATCAAGTTATCAAGCTGAGAAACCATGAAATATTCATTGTCTTCCTTCCTTCACAAATATAACTTCCTGGAAAACCAAGTTTAAATTTATGATATGGGTTCTACTCTAGAACTTGGAGACAGGGGGAGAAATGGCCTGCCGCCTACCTCCTTTCTCTTCCTGTCTCCTTCCCACACACAGGGCCACATGCAAATGCTTGGGGACACCCATCCTGTACACAAACTCCATCCACACGCCACACAAACAGTGGTCCCAGGGTGTGCACACAGACAACATGATCCACCCTTGGGGCACGAACCTGGGAAAGAGACCGTGCCGACTTTGTAGCTTGTTGGACAAGGAGTTCTGAATTCTGAATACCCAGAGTATGTCCTATAAAGAAGGGGCACATCCTCTTTGCCCTGAGATCCCTTACCCCATGAGGAAGGGTGGATCAGGGCCCAGGACAGTGGCCCTCTCGCCGAGGTGAGGGAAAAGGGAAGTCAATGGCACCTCCCCTCTTTCACAGATCTGACCCCAAACTTAACCATAAGTAGCCAGAACTTAGTCACTCAGCCTCATCTACTGGCGAGGGAAGTTGAGAAATGTGACAACTTATTTTGGGAGAGAGAAAGAGTACGTGCACGTGCACACTGGGACGGGCAGAGGGAGAGGGAGGGAGAATCCCAAGCAGGCTCTGCACTGTCAGTGCAGAGCCCCACCTGGGTCTAGTTCATGGGGCTTCATCTCATGAAATATAAGATCATGAGTGACCTGAGCCTAAACCAAGAATCAGACCCTTAACCCACTGAGCCACCCACACACACACACACACACACACACCCAGAGATGCTTTTACTGGCTGCAAAGGAAGAGAATAAGATTGGGAGTAAGCTAGCAATCTCTGCCACAGACACATGCCTTTTCACAAATCACACTTTTGTTTAGACAAGTGAGTTCTTCACAATCTGCTTTCAGAGAGGTGAGTTTGGAGGCAAGACAATACTGTCAGATATAATTGACGGTCAAAATAATTGCACACCTGAGCATTTTTCAATGGGCAGCCAGTATGCAATATGCCAGCTCTGAAATTTTGTCTAATTTTCAGATCAATCAGGAAGAACCGAATGAATTGTTTTCAATTCAAAGGATATAGTATAATTATGACATTCAATAAAACAATTTTAATCTTAAACCCTTTGAATGAATTGCATTTTAAACAAAAACTAAAAGTTAAAACCTAACCCATATTTGGCAGACTTTTTTCCAGAAATATGCAGCCACTACCAAATGTACACGTACCAATCCAAAAAGAGCAAAAATCAGTTCTGGCATTGTTTTCCCCTGGCCTATTCATATATGAGAATAACACAAAACTCACCAAAAACTAAGCAGACATATCTTCCACATGGCAAGATTTTAACCAGGTACAGAGTAAATGCAATGTAACATTACATTGTAATGATGGAATATTAATGGATAAGTGTAACAATGTAACAATGTAACAACCTATAGTTGTCTCCCAATATCCATTTGCTTCATCTTCCATAGGAATAGGGTTGTTAGGGGCGCCTGGGTGGCTCAGTGGGTTAAGCGTCCAACTTCAACTCAGGTCGTGATCTCGCGGTTCGTGGGTTTGAGCCCCACATCGGGCTCTGTGCTGACAGCTCGGAGCCTGAAGCCTGCTTCAGATACTGTGTCTCCCCCTCTCTCTGCCCCTCCCATGCTCATGCTCTGTCTCTCTCTGTCTCTTAATAATAAACATTTAAAAAAAATTTTTTTTTCAAGGAATAGGTTTGTTACACACTTTTACACATTTTGCAACATCTCCCAGCCTCCCTTGTCACCAGCCAGGTGTAGCCATGTCTAAGGTCTGGACATGAGTGGAAGTGATGTGTTAACTTCCAGGTCTTGTGCCTTCTTGGCCCCTTCTTCCCACAAGCTGAGAGAAAGCAAACACATCAGCCTTGGAGCCAGAAGTGGAAGAAGCGCCTGTTGAGGCTGGCAGACCAGTCCTCACAGCTCAGAATTGCCTACTTCTGTGCTATAAAATGGGAGAAAAATAAACTTCTACCTTTTTTAAGCCATTTATTGGAGGGGGTGGGAGTGTCTCTATACTCAAGCTACTCGGCCTGTAGTCTAGTCCATCCCCTACCATTCAGAGCGGTGCCTCGTAACACAGAACTTGGCTTCAGGAATCAGCAAATCATCCTCCAGGTGAGGGCATCATTCGGCTCTTGCAAGATTCTGGAATGGAATAGGATAGGGTGTCTGTTTAATTTGTTTTTTCTCCTCATCATGTAAAGAGGGAGAAATGCTTTTAAAACTCAAGTAGAGAAGCTTTATCTTCTGACATATCCTTTGTTAGTTATTTTGACAGCAATGAGGACATGTGCAAAAGATAGATTTTTAAAATAAGATGGACCCCAAATTGCTTCTGCAGTACAGCTGTGCCTGCTTTCACTGGCCCAGAAGCTGGGCATGTGACATGCCCCATTTTCACTACTGCCTTACTAAGTATGAAGGAAAGTGTTTAGACTTTTTAAATCTTTCCAGAAGCCAGGACTACGATCTCAGTTCCCTTTTTGATTTCTTTACAGGGCCACAGTAGAGAGCAATGTATTCTCGTTGCTCTGACACCAGCACAGTGACTGAGACCTGCTGGCTAAGTCTCATATTCTGTTGTCGCTTACGATCATGTGTAGTTCATTACATATGTAGTTGTTTCCTTGCCTTAATAAACGCACTTGTTTTTATCGTGTTGAGCCATATGTACTTTTATGAGCCATCTCAACATTTTTTTGGATTAAGAAATGTGAATATATTAGTGTGCTTGATATTTCAGAGAACACTTGTACATCTCATTTGATCCTGACGACAGTCCCATTGAGGGGAGAATTATCCCCCTGTGATAAAGGAGGACACTGAGACAGGGGTGAACTGACTCGTCCAAGGTCACACTGAGAGTGAGTGACAGAGGGACATACCACACTTTCACTGGCTGCCTCTGTTAAGTGACCAAGGTAGAGCCTCTGTGTTTTAAGGTGTTTACAAGGTTTCATTTAAATCGGCTATGAGAGCACCTGGCTGGCTTAGTCGGCAGAGCAGGATCTCAGGGCTGTAAATTCGAGCCCCACACTGAGTGTAGATATTACTTAAAAATAAAATCTTAGGGACGCCTGGGTGGCTCAGTCGGTTGAGCGTCTGACTTCAGCTCAGGTCATGATCTCATGGTTTGTGGGTTCGAGCCCTGCATCAGGCTCTGCGCTGACAGCTAGAGCCTGGAGCCTGCTTCAGATTCTGTGTCTCCTTCTCTCTCTGCCCCTCCCCCACTCACACTCTGTGTGTGTCTCTGTCTCTCAAAAATAAACATTAAAAAAATAATAAAAGTAAAATAAATTGGCTGTCCTTTAAGGAACAAAAGAAAAGTCTATTAGAAAGTATTGTTGAAATAGTCACACTGATTTCTGTGACTCTAAGTAATACAAAGTGTGACCCTTCAGGAAATGTCAGAAATATAAAAAGGATTAAAACAAATCTGTATTCATCTGTGAAGGGTTAAAATGTACGACCTCAAAGAGAAAACAAACAGTGCCTGGTGGTTTGGTCTTGGCAAAATAGGAAAAATATAAATTGATTAAACTTATTTTAATGGGTATTTACCTGCGATTTGTCTCAAGTCCAGGTGTAATCTAGGTTCATTATCTTGCCCCTTCTGTCTGAGAACGGTGAGTGCTGAGCGCAGGTCTGGCAGGCTGAGAGAAAAGGAATTAGGAAGGGAAACTCCAGAGCCAGGAAACCCAATCCTGCACACCTACAAGGACCCAGTGTAGCTGCCGACTCAAGAAGGAACAACATACGGACAGTGGCTAAGCCCAACAAAGAGACACAGAGGTAGGCAGTGGGGGAAGATTCTCGAAGTCTGGCTCTGGTTTGGTCCCCCCACCCCCACCCCCGCCCTGAGCTGCAGAGCAAAGTGCTCCTGCTGCTCCTGCTTCATTCTGACCCAGGGCTTCCTCCGGGCCTAAGGGTGCCTTTTGGCAGGAGCTCCCCTAATCTGCCAGAGTATTTTGCCAGCCCCGATGTTTCCCACCTTGTAGCACCAGAGAAGAGGGACCCGTTAACCCAGTGAGATCACTGCAGATCACCTAGGCCTCTGTGAGATACTGGGAGCTGTCACATCTTTCTCAAATCCCTTTGCCTCCGTAGAAATCATCATTGTAGACAAGGCATCAAGGGGGAAAGTAGGCACCCAGCCAGATAGGCAGCTCTCGCATTAGCAGCACAATCCCTTCCTCCCAGAATCTGGGGAAAGAAAATGAGGTGGGCAAAGCTTCCACTCAAGATGTAGGATACGTTTTTGGCCCTCGCCTCCGAACTCCAGGTATAAAACGAGAAAGATAAATACCTTGATTTGGCTTACGACGTTGAAAATGGTATGGTTTTGGGGCGCCTGGGTGGCGCAGTCGGTTAAGCGTCCGACTTCAGCCAGGTCACGATCTCGCGGTCCGTGAGTTCGAGCCCCGCGTCAGGCTCTGGGCTGATGGCTCGGAGCCTGGAGCCTGTTTCCGATTCTGTGTCTCCCTCTCTCTCTGCCCCTCCCCCGTTCATGCTCTGTCTCTCTGTCCCAAAAATAAATTAAAAAAAAAAAAAAAAAAAAAAAAAAAAGAAAATGGTATGGTTTTTTGTTTTTGTTCTTTTTTCTTTTTTTTTTTTTTTAACAATCTGGTTTCTATTTAAACCATTACTGAGGGAACAGCAAGGTCTAAAAGTTTATACGTCCCCACGGCCTTGCAGCTTTATTCTAAAGGAGGCCACATGCGATGAGGAGTGTTTTACAACGTATTTTTTTTCAGAAGACAGATCTGGGGTACAGCAGCATCTGACCATTTACATGTCAAATGTGTAAATGCTTTGGAAGCCTCCAAGGAAAAGTCCCTCACACACCTGGCAAGCCGGAACCTGATCTCTCCTTCTTCCTCCCTGCTTCACATCGCACTGACATGGCGCACAGGGGGAGGCTCAGAAAGGAAGAAAACAAAACCTACTGGTTGGGAATTTAGAGTGCATAGGAAGCTCATTCAAGCAACAATCACCAGAGCCAGCAAGATCATTCACCTATTTCCAAGAGCCATCGTTGGGCTTTTTCAAAGGACATAAGTATCCAACTCGCGTTCACAATGTAGCATTTAGTCAGAAGCATTTCATCATATCAACCAAATTTTTTTTGTACTCAGAAGTTACACACGAATGATAGTTGACTTTTCTTCAAAGCCATTCAACCTGAAAGATTTCCAAACATGTCACATGTCACATTTAGCTACTCTTGCTATGAAGGGCTTTCAGCCAACTGGCCCACGTTCATTGCCTAGAGAAGCAGAGGAAGAGAAATTTTTAGCAAATAGGTAAGCTCCTGAAATAAATTGTATTATGCTGTTCTGAACACACTACACTAGTTTCCTCATTTAGATTATCAGAACAGTATGACCCTTCACCCAAATGTATCTTAAAGATGTATTAGCTCTACTGTTAAGCAAATCACCATTTCCACATGTCAGAATCCAATTCATTATTTAGCACCTAGCCCATCTCCATGAAGCTTTTTTCTGCTCTCCTTCCCCCACCTGGTTTCTGCTTTGTCTCTGCCTGTCTTGTAGACGTGTCTTGGGCTTCTCACTATGATGGTTACCAGCTTGCTTGTCTTACTTGTGTTCCTGGAATCGTAAGGAAATGAGTAATGTAGAAGAGCTCTGTTCACCTTGCTTCAAGTAGATTCTAACTATTTGTTGACTCCAGTTGATTTCCAAAATAGTCTAATCACCATCTGACATCATCCTTATGAGGTCCCAACCAAAAGTATACACACACACTTTTTTTTTTTTACGGTGAATTTTCTTTGAGTTGCAGATAACTTCAGATCATGCATATATCCTAGGCCTTTTTCCTTTACTCCTTAGCAATAGATCTTGAAACACTGAAGTTCAGACATATAATTAGATATCTCTTGGGGCACCTGGATGGGTCAGTCGGTTAGGCGTCTGACTTCAGCTCAGGTCATTATCTCGTGGTTCGTGAGTTCAAGCCGTGAGTCAGGCTCTGTGCTGACAGCTCAGAGCCTGGAGCCTGCTTGGGATTCTGTGTCTCCTTCTCTCTCTGCCCCTCCCCCACTCACAATCTGTCTCTCTCTCTCTCTCTCTCTCTCGCTCAAAAATAAACATTAAAAAAATATTTTTTTTAACTAGATGTTTCTTTCCCTCCAGTTTCTTCACACGAACACTGACAGAGTTAACACTGAAAAGACATTCATAACCTCAGACTTTAGAGTCATACATGTCTTTTAGATTCCTGAGCCTTTCATGCTTTCTGGAAAAAAACCAGGCTGTGAATAAATGAAAGGATTGTTTAAAACAAAGAAACAAGTATGTCTTTATTTGAGCTTTTAAAAGTCATTCAAGAAATAGACATTTAGTTATTTAATATAAGACAGGTTGGGTGCTATGGATACAAATGAATATTACTATATGGATATCATCATATGGCGAGTACAGCTTTTCTCAACACTTCTGCCATCTTTGTTGAACATATGTCCATCATGGTGTCTTTCATTCTAGGTATATTGGCATTAAAAAATAAGTACAGGCAAACTGAAACCAAAGAGTATTTTTGTAAATTTTTTTAATGTTTTAAAATATTTTGATCCTCTGTACACAGCTTGTGTTTACATGACAATAAACAGGCCTTTTATCAGGAAAGAAACTAACCAGAACATATGCTTACAGATCATAATATTTTGACCAAAAAAAATGGTTCTACCTTTTTCATCTTACTTTTTTTTTTTTTTTTCATATTGAAGGGAGTTTTCCAAATGAAGGGTTTCAGATAGGTTGTCTCCAGGTCAATTCACCACAAAGCTTTGGTTAGACCTTGATGGACCCATCCTACCTCACTTACCTTTAGACTCCTACTCTCACTGTGTGCCTCACACAACAGATATGTTCCCTTGAGCTTGGATTTTTATGAAAATTGAATAGGCTGGGGAACTAACAGTTAAAAGAATTTGATAGAGATCCTTTTGAAAACCAAAAAAGTTCTCTTATTTTCGAGAGACAGGCAGACAGAGCAGGAGCAGGGGAGGAGCAGAGAGAGAGGGAGACACAGAGTCCGAAGCAGGCTCCAGACCCTGAGCTGTCAACACAGAGTCCGACCCGGGGCTCGAACTCACCAACTGCCAGATCATGACCTGAGCCGTAGTCGGATGCTTAACTGACTGAGCCATCCAGGTGCCCCAAAAAAGTTTTTTTAATATATGAGTATTTCTCCTTAATTACAGTAACTTTTGTGTAATTATGGTCAGTTACTGCATCTGCTTGAATCAGCATCTCTCTGCAGAATAGTTAAGATGGGGAGCTGTTCAAAGCTAAACTATACTTTTGAAAACATGACCGATGTCATGCATAGAAACAAACTTACCAAGACCTGAAATTGATATCATAGCTGACTTACCTGAGTATATAAAAAATATTGACCCTTTGATTGGTATCTTTTTTTTTCACTGTGTCAATATTTCTACAAAAATTTTAAGTTCCTAAGGAAAGTATAGCCTTGAAATAGAATCATCAGGTCAACTTTGAACAGACAAAGGGAAATAAGCATTTGTAGGAATCCATAATAGCTGAAGCTACAGTCAATTAAAAAATAGCATTTTGGAATCCTGGCAAAAACAAAACAAAGCCAAAAACCAACCCTGCCATTACTGTAACAGTGTTATTTTTCAAGTATGCCTTTTATGTATGCATTTACATGTTTTCATTTGGACCTAAATAAGAGACATCTTAACATGTTTAGGTTTGGACTCCGGAAATGTTGCCCTAAGATCCCTGGTCCAGTTTCCACAACGGCTACAATTTGTAAAACCTATAGTGGGAATAAAATGTGATTCTCTTGGGCTTCATTCAGTCTGAAGAATTGTTTTAGCAGGAATTTTATATGCAAGACTAAATGCTGATCAACAGAGCATAATATTGTATTCTGAAGTGTGCTAGCTAAAGCAAAATTAATTTTTTTTTTTCTTCTTTCCTTCTCCTGAAATCTTCTGCCATAGCGACTGCATTTGCCTCCAGACTTGTCAGACACAGTGAGCCGCTCGAGCAAACAGGATCTGGCAGAGCCCTCCAAGCTGCTGGGCCCAGGCTGTGGCGTGATGGCCGGAGGCAAGAAGCACCTGGACTTCTAGTGACTCCTCCTTAGTAGCTGCGCGCAGGATTATATGACGCTCTCATTATGACTGCTAATAGCTTATGTAAATATTTTTCTTAACGAGTTGACCCTCCAATCTTTGGAAAACAGTTAGGATTGCAAAATGAGGCCACGGTTCTTCATTTTCCTTAACCAACCTTTTCTACAGAAAGAGTAGAGCAAAAATGCTTTCATTTGAAAATTTTGTTTTATGCCCTATCTACAGAAAACAAATGACCTTGTTTTTAAATAAAACGTCAAAAACTCAAAGTGCCTCACAGTGTCATTAGTGTACGTGTATTAAGGCACTTAGTTCAGGGTGAAGTGCATATGACGGCGGGTAGCCTGTAAAACAGTATGAGCTTCGTAATTGCATATGAAAAACACTTTCTCTTTATTTCTGAAAAAGTCACTTGCCCCCAAAAATGCTAAAGTTTTTTTTTTTTTTTCAAAATGAAAAATTCATTTGCTAACATATGAAGACCATTATAAAATGATTTTGCATTTATGCATCCTGTTATTAAACTGATGAAGGCAAAATAATATTTCGGGATTAAGATTCCATTAAAGATAAGCAGTCTGCCATAGTGGTTAATAAATAAAGAACTTGAGTGACAGAAAGCATGGAAGAAGAAGTTGATGGTCTTCTGTTTAGTAATCCTAAACAATTGAAGTCAGCACTATGAAATTACGTCAACAGACATAATTCAGGAATGAAATTCAAACTGACGGCGACATTAATGCTAGGGGAAAGCATGTATTGAAGCCTGGCGAGAGATTTTCACAGAACGCAGGTCTGAGACAAAGCAGAAAAGTAAAACTAACTCAGATTTCCATTGCATCAGGTAAGCCCTTTGTGAGTTATGGGCATTGGTTGGGAATGTACATTTATCACCACATAAATGTGCATTTTGGAGCATATAGCATATCGAAATAGTTTCCATATAAAACAGTAGGTTTTTGAATCATAGTTCCATATTCTCAAAGCTTTTGACACATAGACAAAAAGTGAAGGTTGAAAAGTAACTTGCATTTAAGTAAAGAATCTCAATTTATAAAAAGCTGTTCAACATCCATTAGGAGAAACCGAATTTCCAAAATACATCTTCAGATATGTTCGAATAAATTTTGAAGCAATTATAACTAGCATTTTTAAGCAGTTTGCTTGTAATACACCACAAATTATACTTTATTTGCTCTTGACAACACTGTAGAAAACAAAGACTAGGTTTTTAAAACTGTCTAACCAATATGATGAATGTCAGTCACTTAGAAAAAAAACCCACTGTAGCATAAACACATACTGTATACAGGTTTTATTCAGAATTAGAATAATTGAATCAATGACAGTGATTTGCCAGGATGTCAAATCTCTCCATCATATCCTGTCACTACCAGTTTATTTTTTGTGATCAAAATCAAAAAGACAACTATTTTGTCACCCGCTATTTTATTAGTACTAAAAATCAGGTTTCTTCTATTTTTTTTAGAATGTCTGGTTTATTTTTTTCACTTCTTTTAATTCGAAAGACACAAATTCTTTCCCATTTTCTTTTCAAAATAAAGTTTCAGAACTGATCTGTCAGTTAAAATTAAAGGGCTTTTATATTAAGCAAAAGTGCTTTTAAATTTTAAAGCAACTTCAAAAAATCAATTTAGTCCATAGATAATAAATAATGTGTAGGTACTCCACAAAAGCATCGCTATGTCCCTTGAGAGCATTATGAACAATCTGAATAAATTCAAGTGGATATTTTAGTTGGGTTATTATTTTAATAACTCTAACCCTTTTCTTACCATCTTGGGATTCGCTTTGTACAAACACACAATGGAGCAGTTATATAGCATTTGACTCTGACAAGGAAACGTGAGGTCATCAGATATGTAAATCGCTTGTTCAAAATACTTGAGAGGTCATTGATTTACTACCCCGGCTACCATGTCTGTAAAATGAACACTCAATTACTAGTTAGTATATGCTATGCAAATAGACAAACACCATAAAACTTGAATGTGCATATTTGAACCCTTGTCTTAAACATAAAAAAAACTTTTCAAACTCTGTAAAAGTGCATGTTGAACAATAATAGTAGCTGGGCTTTCCAAAATTCAGATCCAAGTGCTTTGTTGTTCTCACTCACTAGGCAGGCGTTGTAAAAATAAGCTACAGAGGGATGTATATTTTTGTTTTCCCTTAGAAAAAAACCCACTCTAAACGTGTTTTCCTTTCTTCTGAAAACATTATCAATTATCCGTACGCTGATAACTTACTACATAAAAATACTGGTCTTCAGTAATGCCATAGTAGGTATATAGGCCGTTTTGATACATTACGAACTCCATTAACACATTTTTTTTTCAGTTATCAACTTGTCTCAAAGATATAAATATTTCAGTAACCATGCCAAACACAGTATTTGAAATGTCCTCATATCTTTTAAATGTTTCTAAAACTTCATAACCCTATATGGTATTCATTCCTTACACTAGAGTTGCCTTTCTTTAACGTGAGGTAAATACTTTGACTGCTTCACCCTGTTCTCAGGTGCTGAGGTTCTAAGACCTTCTGAATTTCTTCTTGGTAGCCATCAGTTACCCCTTTTCTCTCCCTCTCTTCCATTTGCTTTTTTCTCTCTACCTCTGGGGTCTGCAAATACTAACACTAGACAGAAAAAAAAAAATTTTTTTTAAAAACCCACCACTTCAAAAGGAAGCAACACTCTGCAATCAATTCCCTGTCTTTTAATTGTAAAGAATCAGACATACGCATACACATACAAAAGGGAAGGGGGGGGTGGCTATTCATTTGTTTAGAGCCCATTATGAATGCCAGTTCTAAAACATCCTGTTAATGCTTTCCAAACATAGTCACCATCAACACCACCGAACCTAAATACCCTAAGTACTTACATTTGGAAGTTTAAAAATGAGCAAGTGAAATCATTCAGGACCAGGCAAAAAACAAAAACAAGGAAACAAAAAATACCACAGATGAGGTTTAATCTTGAGAAACAGAAAAGGGAAGAATTTGTGTTTGGCCTTCTTGAGCCAAATGTCATAGAAGAAAAGCCTTTTTTGTAAATCTTGTTAACATTAAGGCCCAGAGCAAAAAGACGTAAGCAGAAGAATACAGACCCCACCCTATATAGCAAAAAATTAACAGAACAAAGCTAGAGCTTAATACTGTCTGAGTGAATTTTCGGAAACCTAATTCTCATTGGGGAAAAAAGGTAGGGAGAAATGATTGTGTAAGCCACAGCAAGAAGCCAGTTGCTTACCAGTTAAGAGTTAGGAAGCCCAGCTTTGGGGGGAGGATATTCTGGAAATCCATTGTAGTAAAAAGCAGTTTTTCATTCAGAGTAATTTGGATGTTTTGCATTCACTCAGCTCTAATTCTGTTCACCTGGTCTAAGTCAGTCAAGTTTGGAGAAAAACATACGCCATTAGTCTGTGACTCTACTGAGGACATCCCAGACAGATAGATGGCCACCATCCTGGAAGATGGCATCGAAGCATCCCTGCAGCGTTCCCATGGATAAATATATAAATATGCCTATCAGTAAATAAATAAAAATAAATTATTTCCACAACGAGGGCACCGCTTCCACACAGCGCCTGCCGTGCTGGCCCCGGGAGAGGGCCCGGAGCTCCATTCAGAAGGACAGCTCATCTCCCTAGGGCGAGGGCAGGAGGCAAGGCAGCCGCTCTGTCCTGCTGGACCAGTGAGCTTCTGCAGCCGGGCAGCCATGCTTCAGACTAAACCAGGCTGCGCCACTGCGCCCTGGCAGTCCTGACCCTCAGAGGACAGGTGTACGTGCCCGAGCACACACACACACAGACCCTCGGCTCCCGCGACGCTCCCCTTCTCGCGTTCCCAGCTCCTGTGCCCCCAGTGCCACGCCCAGTTCTCCCAAGTCCGTGCTCTCCCCACAGCGGAGCCTTGGGCCAGGACTGGCTGCCCGACCCTGACCCAAATCATAGCCAGTTGGAAACCGCCCCTCCTTGCGGGGAAAGAGTGAGCCAGCCAGCAGCTGCAGCACACACCACACGGCCCTTCTCTTGACAGTTCCCTGGGTACATGTCCCTCAGGGAATACAGGCTGCAAAATGTCAGGAGGTAGAAATATCTGCGCGGGCAACTGTACCAACAGTGCGCATGCGTGCACACGCCACTGCAGAAGTGTGCGAGCGTGCACGAAGGTTGACGTTGACGAAAACTAAATGTGCACATAAAAAAACTGCACTCAACCTCGGAAGGTGTCTTTAAATGTGCAGTAACTCTGGTGGAATAAAATGATTAATATATAGCATGCCACAGAGATGAATCACAATGATCTGTTCACAAACAACTCCTTAACCAGAAAATAGACGTGGAAAGAGAAGGCTGTTTTTTAAAGCCTCCAATTAATTTCTGTATTTCTGATCACTTGCCTTTGGGGATTAAAAACAAAACAAAACAAAAGAGCAGAGTACAATTCAGTGGAAATGTGTCTTTGTCCCCAGAGGTTTCTGCCTGTGCAAGCATTTCTTCTAGACCGCCAGAACCCCCAGCCTTTGACTGAACTTTGCAGAAAACTTATCTATATTGACTTATATGTTGCACAGGACAGAAATAAAAGTCTCAGACAGGCCTTTTTCACCCAACAAAGGCTTATTTTTTTCCATCCTTTGCTTGGGCTCAAGCACTCCTGCCCTGCGTGCCGCCACTTTAAACATGATCAGATCTGTGCTTCATTGCAAATAACAACTGACCAACAATAGGCCCCGCTTCATAGATTTGGGAATGTTTGGCTTAAGCTGCCAATGACTGAAGGCCTTTAGCTCCGATCGGCCAGTCACAGTCCGCTTTGTTGTTGTCTGTTGATGTGTCTGTGCTCATTATTCCTTGACATGCAACATCCCCCCTCCACCCTCCAACCATCCACAACCGCACAGAAAGCGAGATTCAAATGGGAACAGCTGTAGTGGTTCAATGGGAAATGATGCCTCTTGTGCAAAGGGGAGGGAGAGGGAAGGGAGAGGGCCTATTTGAGAAAGGCAACAGCTTTCAGAGAGTCTTGTATAAGAAATCTACTTTTGAATATACTTCAGTGAAATCGCTGTTGAAACAGGCTGACAATGGAAATCTGCCCAGATTGAAAATGCCAGCCCTAATTCAAAAGACAATTCCCAGTTAATAGCTTGTTGCATTTTTAGATTATTTCTAGACTTTGAGTTTTTGCATTAAATGGCTAACCGGGGAATGTGACCATTTTTATATATGTGCGTTGTGGGTACAAATGGGCACAGATCTACACACGGCTTTAAGTGGGTTTTTTTTTTTTTTTTTTCCGAACACATTTGTAATTAATGAAGCGGTAAGAACTATTTCTTTAAGAACTATCAGGATATAAAATAGAGTATGTATGAAGGTAACCGTTTGTTTAGAATGATTATCTAACATGGAAACAAAATTTGTAACACCACACTATAAGGTTAAAAAGAAAATAGTATAATAAAGGAAATACAAAGGCTTTGGCATGGTTTTTACAATCAACAATGGTTAATTTTGATATGTAGTTGTGAACAACTTCAAAACACTTAAGTTTAAAACTCTTGCAAGCACTTTTAATTGATTAGGAATGAATTCTAGATGCACAAAATGATTGGACTGTGAACAGTAATACAACTATATCTAAGAACAATTAATTTTTGCCGGCCAAGAAAGAAACGTATGATCGCATGAAAATGTGTATAAAACATCTATAGAGTATTCTTGTCAAATATAAATGAAATTAACTTTATTATAGAAATCATTCTGAGGATTTCTAGGGAAGACAAATACTTACATTTTGACATAAAACAAATTGGATTTTTATCGAAGACACACTCTACCTTTTAGCTATCAACTTTTTTCTTCCTTGAATTTATATCTTACCCTTTTTGCACATAAACTTCATCTGTTAACAACCTTTGGAAAACCAACAGATATTCTTACATAAATCTAGTGCATGTTGTTCCAGGTTTAATTATATGCAAAGGAATGATACAAACTTGGAACATCAGTCCATAAACTATGAACAGATGGGTAGAAGTATTTGATATAGCTTGATAAAACTCTTAAATTCGTGGCAAAGCTTGTTGATCATGGTTTCCTTTTTTTTTTTAAACAACTTCATGACCAACACAGATCAAACATCCATCCAGTCTACGTTGTTCTTTTTTTTTTTTTTCATAACATACAAATGCCCATTTACAAATAATACACCAAAATGAATAAAAGTTTGGATACCAAAATGAAGATTTGTTCCAACTGATAGCGTGCCTTCTGTATACAAAGGTCCTTGCTTCAAGTCCATTCCCCAGTGGTACAACACAGGACACAATTGCAGATCTGAAGTGCTTCTAACAGCCATTTTCCTTTCCTTCCTGAACGCCCAACTGCTGTGTCCACATAGTCACTGACTGAATTAACACCATATATCTTTTTTTTTTTTTTTTTTTTTTTTTTTTTTTACTGTAATCTTGGCCAATATTGAGACATATCAGGTTCACTTCCAGGAACTTGAACGGGAACTGACACACCAGGGGAAATGAGTCCTAGAAGTGGATGAAAGAAATAGCCATGTAGAAATTCCCTTCGAGAGACAAGCATGGAGCATGAATTTATAGGTTTAAAAAAAAAAATCTCATAATACTTTCTAACATTCTAACTGTATTTAAAAAAAATACTTAAAGTCTCACAAGCAAAAGTAGAACCTTCAGAAACAAGATTACATGTTTACACATATCTATTGATTCCAAGTCCACACACACACACACACACACACACACCACCTCCATTTGTTTGCATGGCTGGAACTTTAGCATTAAAACTATCTCCAGCAAAGGGGGCGCCTGGGTGGCTCAGTCGGTTATACGTCCAACTTTGCCTCAGGTCATGATCTCACGGTTCGTGGGTTCAAGCCCCGTGTCAGGTTCTGTGCTGACAGCTCAGAGCCTAGACCCTGCTTCGGATTCTGTGTCTCCCTCTCTCTGCCCCTCCCCTGCTCGCATTCTGTCTTTCTCTCTCAAAAATAAATAAACGTTAAAAAAAAAACTTAAGTAAAACTATCTCTGGCAAACCAATGTGGTACTTCTTCAGTAGCGATGAAAGGCATGGAGGGGCTGGGAGGGTGAGAAGTCTTTTGACAACACTCACCATGCCCCTCACTCGGAGGCCCTCGCTGCTGAGCTCTGGCTAATAATCTCTCTTCAGAAAGCTGACATTCTCAGGCCTTGTCTTCATATATAACTTCTGTGACCAAATTCAGGAAAAACAACCTTGCTTTTTGTCTACATGGTCTCAAGTTACTAGTACAGCTTGACTAAATGTCCCCTTCTGATCAGTTTTCCCCCAGAGAAGTGAGGGAAACAGCAAAGAGTTAAACAAACCATCACACACGGCCAGGAGGTTCTTTTTAGAGTAACTTCAAGTGAAGTTAGATCACCTGGCAAAAGCAGCTGCAAAGGCCACCTCTGTGCAGTCTGCAGGGAAGGGCGGCTCACCTGTGGAAGTGGTGCCCGAGGTGCCCATTGGCTGACTGTTCATGTGTGTCTGCATATGTGGGGGGGTGTAGGTATCATAACTCCGCCCGTTCACCGAAGGGCTGGTGGGCAGCATGCAGGAGTACGAAGAGGTCTGGCTGGGGACTGGGGGCTGAGAGGAGAAAGGCAAACCTGTGGTTACCGAGAAGCACGTCACACAGCCGCATCCCCGGGCTCTGTCCTCCCCAGGAACTGTGCCAACACGTCTGATCATTAAAGGTGCCCTGGTGGAAAGTACTGGAATTCCGTATCAACAGTCGGGCCTACAACCAGTCCTTCCGTTGACCACCACTAGAGTAAAGTTGCCTAAAAGTAATATAAATTCAGACAACTGTCTAGCTAGATGGTTGGCACTATCCATAAAATTAATAGGGTTTCTGTCCATTTTCATCTTGGACCTCTGCTGGCATCTTCAGAGAATCTATAGCATGAGGACTTCCATTAAAACACACCCCCTCTCCCGCAAATCCAATCTATTTGGGAATCTAGTGACCCCCAAATCCTGTATCTCGGGCTTTGGGCAGATAACTGTAGACAGAGTTCTCCATAAAGTCTGCTTCAGGGACCTTGGGAGCCTTCCATGGTGGGACTCATTGGATTAAAGATTCTTTGAAGAGACACATCAGTAATGATCTCCGATGAACGTGGTTAGAAGCATCAGTTAATACCTAGCCCCATCCTGCGAATTAGCTGTGACTTCCTCACAGACCTAAAAACCCAGATTGAGTTTTATCCACAAAATTGGGTTACTGCCCTCTAAGTGTTTGGTCTGGTGGTATTGAGGAGACAAACCTTTCTCCTAACTGAATAAGAAATACACAGAGCTGGGACAAAATCCCTCATGAGCTTCCATGGGGCTATGCCAGGCCAGCAAGATTGGGATGGATTAATACAAGCATCATGCCAGGAATAAGGGAGACGATGGCACTACTCCGTTCTGCAAACTGCAGAAATGTTTAACATCTCAAGATCCACATTCTCAGAGAGGGTGACGCATTAGAGAAAGTTCAGAGGGAGACACCCACCCTTTGTAAAATGGCTGAAGATTTTGGTCAACAAGATGAATTGATGGACAGACAGACCAGCACACCCCAACTCCAAAATTCAGAGAGTAATTTTCTCTGAACAGGAGAATCATTAGTAACTTTTTAATTTTCTCTATGCTTTATAAAAGTATATATGTTTTGTTTCATATAAGTTGTGTAACTTTTAAAAGTCAGCATTTGAAATAAATTGACCCCACACCACTTTATAGGTGGAAATAACCTTAATAAAAGAGTAGCACCTATTTAATTGGTTCTAAATATTTTCTCATATACAAACTTTGTTATCTTTGCAGAAACCTAGATATTGCTACAATTTGCAAAACCGAACAAGACACTCAGTGGCCTTATTAAAGTCAGAGGATGAGGGGCGCCTGGGTGGCTCAGTCAGTTAAGCGGCTGACTTCGGCTCAGGTCATGATCTTGCAGTCCGTGAGTTCGAGCCCCGCGTCGGGCTCTGTGCTGACAGCTCAGAGCCTGAAGCCTGTTTTAGATTCTGTGTCTCCCTCTCTCTGACCCTCCCCCGTTCATGCTCTGTCTCTCTCTGTCTCAAAAATAAATAAACATTAAAAAAAAATTTTTTTAATAAATAAATAAAGTCAGAGGATGAGTGGTAACCTCAGGTTCAAAGAGGCAAGCAGGCCTTGAGGGCCCTGCCAGAATTTCAGCTTGCATTTCTTTCTAATTCCCAAAATCATTTCCTCTAGGCAACCTGACTTCTGGAAAATTCCAAAACAGTTGTAGTAATACCAACCAATGGGCTGTTAATCCCTTAATTCACATTAATTGCATTATGGCTACTAATATCCCGATGAAATAAAAATAAACATGTGAATAATTCCTCTGAAGTCGCTTATCTAGCTGCTCGTACATTCGTCTGGAGACTGGGAAACATTTATTTTGCTGTTATTTGGACTCGAAATTCATCAAAAGATGTTCAGTGGTGAGTAAACAATCTGTGTAACCCCAGAACTGCTTCCAGCAGGGGCTCACGCTGGCCAGTCTCACACCAGCCGGCATCTTCTAAGCATTGCACAAACAGGAGTCCTGGGAAAGTCACCAACAAGGCCCACCGGAAGGAAGGCCAATTTTTTTCCCATCAAGAATCCATCCAGCTCCAAAGTTCTAGTATAGTCCACCTGCCCTATACAACTTCCATCATAAAGGGCTAACCTACTACAGGACCTTGCACACATAGGAGCTGATAAACATTCGAGACAGAATGGAGGGCAGAGGCAGGTTCTTCACACCGAGTGAAGAACATCAACCTACCCAGGCAGCGAGGAGCACCACAAACTCATTACGTGATCCATGACAAAGACCATTAAATTTTTAGCAAGCACCTGCATTCCTTTTTTCATCATAAGCTGTAGAAAGAAAACTCACCATTCCTTTATATCAAAATATATCCCACAAGGCAAATATAAATCTTATTTCTGATCCTTTTTTTCTTCCTCACTGGTTTGTCACATATACACTAAATAATGTCCAAAATACACACACAGGTTATATATTCACTTATATGAACACATTAATATAAACCCGAATTTACGTATACTAACCCCTTGCTATCTAATAACGTGTCAGCATTATTTCCATTTTCTGACACCACTTTCACCAGTACGCAAAACATGCCCCATTCCCACCCAACGTTATCAAGCTAACATCTTCTCAGAGCAAAAGGCAGATTAATTTGGCTTTTGTGCTTTTTTTTAAGAGCACGAATCAATCAATCCATCAATCCAACTACAAGACTGGACTGACTGTTTTCACCCCAGCCTTGACTGGTTAAGCTAATGGCTGCAGTAAGAAAGGCTCCCAAGGGCGCATGCGTGGCCAGTGGGGTCTGCAGGCCCTGACCCGTTCTCCACTTCTTCTCTAAGGCACCCGGTAAGCAGACGGCCGGCGGCCTCACTTACTTGCATAGGCAGGTTATTCGCCATGGTGAAGCTGGGCATGGGTGGCAGAGCGCTGTACGTGTTTGTGAGGGCTGTGTCTGTCCGGCCCAACATGGAGCCAGAGGTGAAGGAGGAAACTGCAGGGAGAGAGACACCTCAGACAGTCATGCGGAAAGTCAGAGCCAGGGCAAACAGGTGAGACACACTTAGTGGCAGTAGTATTCAAATTACCAGGCGTGGTGGGTTGTGGGATTGGCTGGTAGACACTGGTGCTGAAACTACTGCTGATGGGGATGTGACTAGGTGTGTTGCTGGCCTGTCTCCTCTGATTCCTCAGTTTTTCTTCTCTTCGCCATTTGGCCCTCCGATTAGAAAACCATACCTGGAAATCAGATGGACAGGTTAGGCCTGTGCCTACTCCCAACTCAACCTCCCCCCTGGCACTTGCTCTGCTCCCCACCCCCATCCCCCAGTGACAGCAAAGCATTTAGGGGACTGAATCTCTTACTGTTTATGTCAATGAACGGTGTTCCTTAGAAGCACCTTTGTCTCTAGAAAGGGCAAAGCATGAAACCACATGTTCTCTGGGTACCTGTATTCTTGCTTCAGGTAGATCTATTTTGGCCGCTAGTCTTTCTCGGGCAAACACATCTGGATAATGGGTTCTCTCAAACTCTGAAAGAGTAAGTGGCGTTTTCTATGTTGCACCGGAACTATGCAAAATGTGTCAACGAAGCCCTGGATCAAACTGGTTCCCGCCTCCCCATTTCTGTCCCTTCCAACCAACTCCCTTTAAAATGCCGCTACTATGAACACTGACTGTACTTGAAAGAGCTATCCCACCAGAACCAAGTTAAATTTCCTTCGGAATGACATTCATTCGAGGACCCTTCTGTGGCCTGAATTAGCAAAACCATCATTTTTTCTTTATGAGAAGTCAGACTCTTAGTCTTTGAATTACTGGTACATGAAAAGAAGAAAGAAAACACACACACACACACACACACACACACACACACACACACACTGAAAAGATGCCCAGAAAAAAAAAGAAAGAAAGAAAGAAAAAAGAAAGCTTTTCAGTCCTCTATGCAAAGGGCCCTGGCTAAATTTAGCTCTTTGTACTGAAGATGTGGCATTTAGTTTGATTTACGGCCTCCCTACTTTGAAAAACTCCATCACCTTTCTCCAGGGCCTCAATTTGCTCTTGGGTAAAGGATGTTCTATTTCTTTGCAGCTTCCGCTTCAGCTGAAGTCGCATTTGGGCCTCATCTGAATCTTCTCCATTGGAACTGATAGAGTTGGTATTCTCTCCCCCTCCTTCCTGTTGCTGGCAGCCATCTGGAACAAAAAGAAAGGGACAGTAAGAGAAATCTGGAATAACTTGGAGCCTCCAAAAGGGGCCTGGGTATAGCCATAAACTCCAAGAGCAGTACATTGTGACAGTCTCAAGGCATTCCCAAGGTAACTGTCAGTCTTCCTCTAATAAAAGACATTAGTGACGTACGCTATCTTATCACCATTGTCTTTCTTTCTGTTTTCATCAAGAAGAGACTGTACGATATGGACATCACAGAAGGGCATTTCTTTTAATAACAAAACAAGTGCTGAAGTTTCCAATTACAATGGTCTTTCATAACTAACCTTGAGTCCCAAATGCCTTACCCATTTCCCCTTTCCCTACAGAATTTATTTACCTATAGCTCTGTTGGGAAAATAGAAGAGTGATGTTCAAGATTTCAGCTGATCTATAATCAGTAATTCCTATCGAATCAATTAGATGTTGATAGGTTTGTAGAAAATGCTATTAAGAAACCAAACCAAGCTTGTAATCTTTTTAAAAAAATATTTATCTAGTTTTTATTTGAATTCTGCACAGTCAATTTCATTTTAAAGGTTGTGAATTTAGAAATGCTTGCATTGTTCTGCAGTTTTATTCAACTATTGTATGAGTGCGCTTTGCCTTGACACCTATTACGAGCACAGCTGTAATTATATCATCACCAAGAACAGGCTATAATTGCTGAAAATGGAATTTTATATTTAGATAAAAGGACTGTCCATTCTTTGTAATGTGTTGCACCAGAGAAAAGTAAGATTTCTTTTAAATTTTTAACGTGTAATTTTAAAAAAGAAATAGTAGAGAGTTCACTAACTAGCTAAATATGCTATGCCGCAGCTGAATCCTTGGCATATCATTTAAGTGGTACATTTTTAATTAGGGCATTTCCACCACTTTTACTGTAATTTCTATCATTAAACAGGGGAAAGTTTTATTGTTTTCCCTTGCTGCTTCCAGGGCAAGATGTACACTTGGGCTAGCTGTATCTCGCCTTGCCTCTTGCTCCTGAGGCCACAGCCTGTCTGAAGGAAGGACTCAGCCCTCACCGGGCCTCCAGAGCCACTGCAAGCTGGGTCCTGGGTCTTGGGTCCTGAGGCCCCCAAGGGATACCAAAGGGGCTGCCCCCCCCATCCTAGAAATTTGGCCGGTGGCGGGGGGGGGGGGGGGGGGGCGGGGGGGGGGAGGGGCCTCTAGGAGCTCCTTGGTGGGAATCGACTTGGCCAGGAATATCATTTATAACCAGGAGACAATAGGCAGTGCCTTCAAAGAGTTCAGGGAATTGTGACAGGATCTAGTGGGATCTTTTCAGAAACTTTGAAATGTTTTAAAACCCCAACTTTCTCCCCCATTTAAACAGGCGGATTCATCGGCACTGGCCACCATATGGGCCCTTGGAGATCTATTGAGATGACCACCAACACTTGAATAGCGAGGGGCTGCTTTTCAGCGCTGCACAATGCCCCATGAGTAAGGGAAACTATTAAACTCCTGGGGCAGGAGCGTTGGCAAACTTTCGTGGGCAGAATTTTGAGGCCACAATGAGCGCGAACAACAAAAGGATTCTCTTGAGGCGTGCAGCGGGCCACATTGTGTTACAAGAAGCCCAGTCAACAGACTTTTCAGTGAAGTGTGTTAACCCCTCTGCTCTGCTATCATTAATCACTGTCCGAAGAGCGGTGGCCTCAATGCTATTTAGGGCGCTTGGCTGGGGGGATGGAGTGTGGATGGGGGGCCAGAGCAGGGGGTGGGGAGAGGCAGGAAAAGTCGTTGGGGACCAGGCAGGCTTGTGTGGGAAGGGTGGACGGGGAAGGCAGGGAGGATGGAGACCAGTTCCGAGGTAAGGAGGAGGGAAGCAGAGAGGGAGGATGAGGGCCGAGGGGGAGGGGGTTGGAGAGGAGGAGAGGAGGCAGGAAAAAGATGAAGGGCTCCAAAGAGACAGAGCCCAGAAAGGTATAAGAAGGACAGAAATGCCAAGAGAAAAAAGAGGCAAGAGGACCTAAGGAGACAAGGAGAGAAAGGGGGAAAGGAAGACAGAGAGAGACAATTACTAAACAGACTGGCTCTACTTTGGGTCATCTCCTGCTACTTCAGAGAGATGGAGAGGGGGTGGGAGAGGGTACTTAGTTGAAGGAGACACTGGACCCACGTGTGTGGGCACAAGTGTCTGTACTAATTTACTGCCCCAAGTTTCCAGGTGACTTTTCAAAGTGGAAAGAAAGAAGAAATCCTTCCCCACCCCCCCTTATTTTCAGATTCGGTGAACGAGGAAGACTTTACAAATAGCCCTTTTTTGGCCAACTAGAAACTAGTTCTGTGGGTTATTGCTTTGGGGAAACACAAAAATCTCCAACCATGAGACATTTAGGGACTGAGGCGCTGAGGAGAACACAATCCTACCTCGCTCTGGTGGCCACTCATGCCCACCCCAGTCCTTTTTCTGGCATATTCAATGTCACCAATTAAACAAAGCTGCCCAGGTCTCCCTCAGAAGACCCCTGCAGATAGCATTCTCTACGCTCTACTCTGCTGACATTTTCCTAATCTAAAACTTGGAGGGTTGCACTCTCTCTTCCCCACCCTCCCCCCATCTCCCCCTGTCTCTCTGTCTCTCACACGCTAAAGCCGGCATGGCTCTGACTTGAGAATTGACATTTAAGGGATGGGGAGAGTCAGTGGGTATAGAGAACCCTTTGGGAGGGGGGAAGGAGTGGAATGAGAGGCCGGCCAGGAGAAACCCGTGGCTGCAGGACCCCTCCACGACCCCGCAGAGCGGGCGTGCCCGGTTGAAAGTTTGTTTACTACTGTCAAAGTAGCAACTGTTCGCAGCCAGGCGCTGAAGGAAAGGTCACTCTTAGATTGGGCGCCCCCCCCCTTTTTTCTTTAGTGGATTTACCTTCCACTCTTAAAGCTTTTAACGAAATAAAACTAAAAGTTGGATCTCGAATTCTCCATATGATAAACCTAAGTGGCAGACAATTAAGATATCTTCTTTAAAAGGCGCCCCCTCGGAGCGCGAAAAGAAGAGGCCTTCAATGGGCGCCGTCCACCTTCCAGCCTAATCCGTGAGAAGGCGAGTGAAAGCGCCTCCCATTATCCCAGCCCCAGGACCATCTGACGCCGGGGATAGGATTTGTTTCCTGGAAGACGGAGAGGAGAAAAAAAAAAAAAAAAAAAAAAGACGCTGGGAAATAAAATCATTCCTTAGTTTCTTAGTGTCTTAATCAGTGAGGCGGAAAACAAGCAAGAAAAGATAGCAACCCGGTTGCGGCACCTTTTCAGCTCTAGAGCGCGGATCAAAACATTGTAGCATCTGTTGAAAAGAGACTGACTAAATCCTATAGAGGGCCTGGGTATTATGGGGGTGGGGGTGGGGGGGGAGGAGATAAGAAAAAGTGTCTCCGTGATCCCTAAAACCACCAAATCGCTGGAGAATTGGGGCTGGATAGAGTTGTCTCTTGTTGTTGTCAGCCCACGTCGTCACGATTTTATTCACCGCCGCATGGCGTTGATCAGATGGAAACCATATTTGTCTCCCTCTGAGACCTAACCTCGCCTTATGCTTTCGGAGTAATGGACTCTTTAAAACCCCAAAACGGCTTCCCGGGCCGGGAGAGGGGGCGAAGGGGAGGGGGGCCTTCTTAGCACCAAAAGGTCTGGGGATTCCCGGGGCGCGTCGGCCGAAGCCCAGCACCAGCGCCCCGCGGCGCCCCCACGCCCGGGACCTCGCTCGGGGGTTGGTGGTGGGCGGTGGGGGACCGACGCATCCTCCCCGCCGCCCCCCCCCCACCCAGTGGGGTAGGCAGTCGGGGCCCGTGGTCGCTGCACCCGAGCGAGTTTCTTGCGGGGGCCGGGGTGGGGGGACGAGAACTGACAGCTGGGGAGTCAGAATTCTCCAGAGATTCGCCGCCTAAAAGTTCAAAGCTCCTGAACTAGCGCCACCTCCCGCCGCAACCGTCACCACAGACAGGGTCGTGGAGTTAGGCTCTCGCTTCCCGCCCTCAAGCTTCCCGGGACGAAAAGCTGCCCTAATCGGGCGCCACCTCTGGTGGAAGCGGAGGGGCTGGCAAAACGGCTGCCCGGGACTTGTGTCTCCGCTCTGGAAAGCAGACGGGTGGACACGCTCTAGGCCCCAAGCTAACGAGAGCTCTTGCACCAAGAGGGCCAGCGCGTGGAGGCTCTGGGCTCAGCCCTCCCGGACCCGGCCACTGCGCCGTCCGCAAGAGTTCTCGGACCCTGGGGGCCAGACTCGGCGGGGGAGGGGTCACAGGGACCTCAGGATGCTGGGGGTTTAGGGGCGGACGCTGAAGAATGCCAAGTTCGGGTGTCTCCTGGGTGTGTCCAGTGCGCGCACGTGGGAATCCAACAGTTTCAAAGGTCAGGTGAGGGTGTGGTGGTCCACACTCAGCCTTGTCATTCCCTGTCCTCATCAGAGGCGGGAGTGGGCCTGGGCCTCCGCCTGAGCGGCACCCCAGGAGGCCGCGGGGTCGGGACCGGATAGGACGAGCTGGCCAGCGGGGTCGCCCAGGGGAGCCCGGGGCGCAGCGCACCAGGAAGCCTCTGCCGGCCGAGTGGCCGCGCTGGGAAACGAGGAGCAAGCGCTTTGCTCCCTATCTTCCCAGTGTCCGTCCTATATTGTTTTCTGCTCTTAAAACTGACATGTCTAATTGGCAATTGGTGCCGAATCGTGTCCAGAGGTCTCTTGTGGAACATTTCTACAGCTGTCTCCTTCAACTAGACGCTTATTCATGTCGCCTTAATGAGAAACAAAACGTTCTCTAATGAGCAATTACAGAGCGACAGGATTGTTCCCATAACAAATTCTTGCGAGTGACAGAAGCATCCTTTGTACCAGATATTTCGCATACTGTTACCGATTTTCCCTTCTCTAGCCCGGCTCCGTGGAGGCGCGGGGCACCCGGAGCGGGTCCGAGAGCGCACTGACGCGCGGGCAGCCCCGTCAGCGTCCCAGCGCCGCCGCCCCCGGCCTGGAGCCCCCAGGCTTCGTCGGGCTCCGGGGAGTGAGACGCCACGTCCCATTATCCCGCATATTATCTCCTTGTCACAAGGACAACAAATACCGATTAATCTTCGGAGTAAACTGTTTCCTATTCTTGACCAAGCTACCTCGGGGTGTGTAGGGGAGGGGAGAGCCAACCTACGCCACCCCACCCCCAACTGCTCCTCTTCCCCCATTCCTTCTCGTAGATCCTGCGAGGGTCCTGATTCCTTCTCTCCTACCAGCCCCCCCACCCCCACCCCCCGAGCGGCTCCGGACAACCCCAGGCCGGCTCCCAGTATCCTCACCCCACCTTTCTGTTCAGTTGCCACCCAGAGAGAGTGAGAACTGGGGGCCCAGAGGAACGGAGGGAATGCGACGGAGACGATGGTGTTGTTTGAGTTAGGAGACCACCACTTCCAGTGCCCTATCCTGTACTCTGCCCTGCATCTTGCTGCTGGCCCTTTCATATGCACCCTACTCATACTCACGTAATTTGTCAATTACGGCAAAAAGCAAAACGATACAATTATGTTTACCTCCCAGTCTGTCAGTGTGTTAGCTTGTCACACTTCTACAGCAAGGGGGCTCTCCGTGCATTTTAATGGCAAATTTGAATAGGGCACCAAGCAGCTAGCTCTCTTACACACATACTACTGCCCAAAACATATATGCGCACACGCACACCGGCCACATTCTTACTACTCCTGACATACACAACCCTCAAATGGGAAGGCCAGTGAGACAGTTCAAAAAATACCACCCTCCTACAGGGCAAGTGAGTGTGTCCCATTCTTCAAGCACAGACGTGGAGAGAGGGAAAAGGTTGAGGGAGAAGATGGCAAGTGGCTGCATATATGGAGAGTTTTGAGGATAGGTGCTTGGGCTTTTTACCTTGTGTAGGTTGCCCTGGCACAGAAGTCCCCGGATACCAACCGGGGCGGGTACCCCAGCTTCCGGTCTGCCCGTTCAACATCCTTAGTTTATCATACATGCCGTCTGCGCCCATCTGTTGCTTTTCGCTAGCCAGGTTGCGAAGAACTCTGTTTATTGATGACACCTGTAAATCAAACCAAAATCAAACCAAATGGTAGCGTCTCCAGAAGACAGTTGCCCTATCTTCAGTTCCCATCTCAGCACGCCCACTCCCTTAAAGAATGACCCTTAACACATTAAAAACAAAACAAAACAAAACAAAAAAAACCTCCCAGCCATCCTGGGACAGAGACACTGTGGACAGAATGACAGCCATCACTTTGGGTGTGGAAACTGAGTTGGGTAGGGAATGTGGGATGGAGAGGGCATTTGCTTCACTTCTGCTGGATGTCTGCAGTGACCTAATCTTTGTTAAAAGATTTCCTCAAAAAAAAAAAAAAAAAAAAAAAAAAAAAGACAGGCTTGGTTTAGAGCTTTCTTTCACTTTGTTTTCTATTAGGGCAGAAGTGATTGTTTGACACCTGAAGGAAGGTTCAGGCAGTCTGAGTTGGAGGAGGTTAGATTTTGGTTTTCATTTTCATTCTCCTTCTTCATTCAAGTGCCTTTCCCTGGGTGCCTCCACCCTCCACTTGAAACATGCAAATAAGGTGAGCAGTTCCCCACACTTGACTCCCATTTTCCAGAAGATCAAAAAAAGGTCAGCGTGCTCCTCTCGACACCCTCAGCTACAGAGGTGACATGGGGGGGTGGAGAGGAGACAGAGACAGGATGACACTGGTAGGGAGGAGGGGGGTGGGCAAGTGAAGAGAGAGATGGTAAAGAGGAAAGAGCATGGGGCTTAGGGCAGGGAGGGGGAATGTTCTCAGTGAACTTACACTTGGTATGTTATCGTTGGTACAGACCCCCTCGGACAATAATCTGTCTCGGATTTCCCAAGCAAAGATGGACGGGCACTCCCGCTTATACTGGGCTATTTTGCTTACAACTTCTGGAGTCGCTACTCTCGGTTTACTACCACCGATTGCCCTGGGTCTGATGGAGCCAGTCTCGTAATACCTGCCCAGAATTTTACTCACACATCCGTTGGACACCTGCATAGGGGAAGTGGACAGAAAACCACATTATTAATAATTTCAAGACAAAAATAAAATTGTTTAAGTATGCATTAAACAATGACAAGCTTACGTTTTGATTGTCCAGCACTTGGACTTTTGCATCTGCATGGGTCTATAACACAAAAATATACCTTCAATGGTATGAGAACTTACTGTAGAGAGCTTTTTTTCTTAAAATTACATTTGTAGCCCTAAACACTACAAATATGATGATACTTTCAAACAGTTTGAACTAAAAAAAAAAAACTAATTTTAAGGTTTTTTATAAAAAAAACTTTTCTGAAACATTGCCTGAAGATGCATCAAAACGAAGTAAGATTTTTTTTGTGTGCTGACCTTGCTTAAAGTAGTGCCATATTTTAATGAGCAAAGGGGGAAAATAAACTAAAATTTTACTTATTTTCCTTTAAAAATATGCTCAATTTTGTAAATGTGAGTTAGGTAAGGAGGTGAATAGCATTTGGCTTTTAAAATCAATAAATATTCCTCATGAATATGAAGAATGCAGACAAATATCTCAAAATCTGAGGTGAGCGTGGCATGAGGGAGAGGGAAATAAAATTATGCTGGTTTATGTAACTCAATTTATTATAGTTCCTAAACTGTTACCACAATAAATGTTTTTTATCAAATGAAAAGAGAAAGGTGTTGTTTTTTTTAATTCACACACACATTTTTTTTTTCCTTAAGCAGATGAGTTATCTTAAGTGACTGACCCAGGTTGAAAGAGATAGGGAAGGATACTGGAAGGAAAGGGGAAAGCGGGGAAGGCCGGGTGTGGGGTAGGGGCTGGGGTGGGTGGGTGAAGGGGGGTCCATAATTAGCAGCGTTTACAGTAAGAAATGAAGAGAGGGCGTTGAGAGTGGAGGGCCGCGGGGGCGGCGAGTGGGGCGGCGCCGGGAGGATCACCTGCAGAATTCGGGAAATGTCGCACGGCCGGGCCCCGCTGTGAGCTAGCTCTACGATCTTCTGCCGGGTGGAGTCCGGCAGTGGCCGCCCGTTGACAAAGACACCACCGAGCTGATTCACTCCGCTGTGACCTGAGGAAAAGGGAAAGGAGAGGAGAGGAGAGGAGAGGAGAGGAGAGGAGAGGAGAGGAGAGGAGAGGAGAGGAGAGCAGGGAGGAGAGGAGAGGAGAGGAGAGGAGAGGAGAGGAGAGGAGAGGAGAGGAGAGGAGAGGAGAGGAAGAAGAGTCAAGAGAAAGAGGAGGAGGAAGACGAAGGAGAAGAAGAGGAAGAGAAGACAACCACAATGCATCCTCAGCTCCCTGCCAACCCATGCCAACCTCAGTGATCAAGTCCCTGCTATCAATCACAAACGACTCCGGGACCAGGCAACCATGCAGGGCATCGGGCAGCCCAGCCCCAACACAGCCGCGCTGTGTTACAGATCCATGCCAGTGAGCAAGAACACACGCACCCCACAGCCGCTGTCACTCCAGCCCTTTGCCCCTCTTCATAAACACCCCAGCCAGCCCCTGAACCCACAAGGTGCAAACAATCGTTTCAGAAAACATCCTTCCAAAGATCGCCTCTGAATGGCACCACAAAACGTGGGCTCTACGGAACCCACACTGAATCTCCAAGGTCTCTGCATTGTTAGAACTGTTACAGCAAATGCTATAGCTCTTCAGCATTTCCTTGGACTCCACAGTCCAGAAACGTTTGCTGTCACACTCCAAACTCTGGTGAAGGCACCGCGCAAGCACCGGAGTTTTGTTTTGTTTTTTAATTACATATATATTACGTGACATTGCATACACATATGAAGAGACAGGAAAGGAGTAGAGAAGAACCACAGCAGCAGATCTGCGGCTGGTGAACCCCAACCTGCGCCTCCAGTACAGGCGTGAGGGTCAGAGCTCCAGATAACTCCAACCACAAAGTAGTCCGCGGGCTTGCAGCTGTGGGGCCGAGAGCTGGGAGTCCATTCACACAGGCCACAGCTCGCTGTACTTCCGCTGCTGAACTTGGCCTTCCACACAGCCAAGGACAGATATTAGCAAAAATCGGAAAGGGAAAAGAAAAGCAAAGGAGCACAGCACAGTGTCTTCTATCCCTCCTTTATCTTGTTATTCTCACAGCCTCACCCCCATTGTCTAATCTTAGAGAACCAGGAAAGGGAGTTAGCACCTCTCTGTAGCCCCCTCCCCAGAAACCACAGGCACACAAATAAAGCCAATTGCCAATTTCCACTTCCTTAAAAATCTCCAACCTGCAGCCCCGGACTCTAGAGAGCAGCCCTTCCAGGAGAAGACGTGGCTCCCTGCTCAGCTCTCTTCTCTCTCTCTCTCTCTCTCTCTCCTCTTCTCTCTTCTCCTTGGAGCCTCTGATAAATTGACTCCAGGAGCCTGAGCTTCTTAGCAATAAATAAGCTCCAAATATAGAAGAGGGGGGAAAATATGATGAGCCTCTCTGACATTTGTCTTTAAAATAAAACTAGCTGCACGTCAAGTTTGAGCTTAATTTCTGGAAATAGGCGGAAGTCGCTCCGGATCATGCATGGAAGGCTAATTGAAAAGATCAGTCGGGGCGCTTGTGGCAGCCTTGTCACTTTGTGACAGTGCTCCGCTCCGGGAAATTGCATCGTCACGACAAACGGGACCGTGATAAAACGACCCTTTCCGTCCCTATTTGTAGATCACTCAGACGAGATTGAACTGCACTCGTTTCCCCTTCGAGGGGAGCCGAGTATTCAGGGTAGCCGAAGGCTTGGGGCGGAGGGGGGCCCTCACCGACGGAGGGGAGGGGGCCGGAGCCTCAACTCGATGAGAAGTGACAGGCGTTTGGGGGATCTGGGCTCCGGCCGGGCCCAGCGCAAGCGGGGACATCGCCGGGACACCACTTCTCCAACAGAGCAAGGCCTCGACCGCGCTTCCGGTTTCCCCTAAGTTCCCTTTATTGCCTTCCTCTGTTTCACAACACCAGTCTACTGCTCGGGCTGCGGAGCCCTCCCTTTGGGCAAAGGGAGCCTTCCCGGAAAGAGAAAGGCTGTCCCAGAGAGAGACCGAGAAAGATTTTACAAACTTCACGCCCAGCCTGGGCAATTCCCAGCCTATGAATGCCAAGGCTTGTGAGGCCGCCTAATCCTAGACCTCCCTCCTTCTCCCCTCATTGCAAAAAAATAAATAAAAAATAAAAAATAACGTGCCCGCCACCTCCGCGGCGACCGTCGGCGGGTGCTCGCCCAGGAGACGCCAGGTTGCCTCTGCCAGCATCGAAAAGGCAGCGAGGAAGCGCAGCTCTAAGTTCCCCTTCAGAGGTTAAGCCTCAATCATTGTGTCCCTTCCCTAGGGACGGCTGGCGCTCTCGCCCAGTGGCGATGATTATGCGCCTAGAATTCGACCGCGAAGCATCTAATAGGAAAACATATGGTGTCAATTTGGATGCTCTGCGCCTCCCGCACACCCGGGAGCGAGCGGCACAAAGCCCTGCAGGCCGGCCCGCGACCCCGCGCCCCCCGGGGGCCTGCCAGCCAGGCCGCGGCGGCAAACGCTCAGCGCTGCGGCCCCGGCCGGGACCTGCCCGAGAGCCTACGGCTGGGGAGCCTGAGCTGCAGGGGGAGAACACGCAGCCGGGAGAGGTGCGCAGAAGCCTTTGCCTCGCCAAGGAAGGTCCCTCCCGGGCCTGGCAGGTTCTGCACAACTAACCCGCCTTAAAGCTCGCCACCTTTGAATCCTTTCCTGCGCTTCGCGCCCACCAAGCCGCGGAAGCACCTGGGGCGGCTGGCGCTTCCAGGCCTGATGGATCGGGCACTGGAGACCCTCCAAAGTGTGCGGTTCGGCAAGGGAAGGTTGCTAGAAGATTTGGGCCCTTCTGCACTCCTACTGCAGCTGAACCCTCGAACCGCTTCCAGACTCTACACCTCAGCACGGGCCTGGTTTCACTGGGCCTCCAGGCTCCCAGACTCGGGCTGCAAACAAGCCCTGCCACATACCAGCACCCACTACCGCTATCACTCCAGCAGTGCCCCCACGGACTGAGCAGGAAGGTGGGCTGGGGCCCAGAGGGCCTGAGCACAGAGAGGATGGGAGGCACAAGAGCCCGAGAATCAAACGCACTGCGGGCCTGGACCGATCAGAACCCTCACAGTTGCAGCTACCAGGGCGGAGCTTCTCCAGTTCCAAGGCTGGACACCCAGTCTCTTCCCAGACCCAGTAAACCTGCTCTGGCCGGTAGTACAGGGTTCCAGTTTACCACCTCCCCCCACCCCACCACCACCGCAGGCCAGCGTACCCCGCTCCCTTTGCCTTTTAGGCCGGTAGCTGGGGGGGGGTGGGGGAGAGGAGGGGAGGAGCCGTCCAGGGAGTGACTGGGGGAGGGGAGCCCCCACGCCCCTCCCTGACGGTGGTGACTAGCAGTCTTGGCTAAACCCGAAGGGGCCTCCTTCTCCTCGGGCAACTAGGAGAAGCCTCCGCCCCGCCCTGTTCAGCCCAGCCTCTCTCTCTCTGGGGTCAGAGCCCGGGCAGGGGCGGGGAGGGGGTATGAGTTACAGGATTTGGGGGGGGGGATGGGGTTTCTCTACCTCAGCTTCGCAAACTCTAGCGGGCTGTTCTGAAGGGCCTAGCCCTTGTTCTTCTAGGAGCGAGAGCAGCAGAGTAAACGTCTTTCCCTCTCGGGTTGCCGGGTCTGAAGGGGGGCGCAGCTGTCTCAGGTCCCCAGGGCCTCTTGCCTCTTCCCTCCTGCCTGGCAGGCCTGGCCCGCGTGGACACCCGCGAACCTCTGCGCCCTCCCCTGACCTGCCGGTCTGCGTGTCCCCAGCCCGAAGTCTGAGAAAGACCAGAGGCACTTACTGTTCTGCATGCTGGCGCTGGCTGGGGGCCGCGGGATCCCACGGGGCTCGAAAATGGGGCTCTGTTAGCAAGGATATAGGCGTTAATCCAGGGCCAGAGCCAGGTAGGCCCTACCTCCCAACAGAGGACGACCTGGAACCGGGACAGGAGAATGCCCCTTCTTGAGGAAATGATCCACTCAACCGCTTGGGGCCATCAGAGGGGCATCCACCTCTGCCCTACAGTGTATACAAAATCTACCCTCTGAGCTACAAATAAAATACTCCAATATCCCCAAGCTGTTTTCCCCAAACCCCTTAGTAGCTAACTCTTTAATCAGGAGAAACAACTCAACTTTGATTTTTTTTTTTTCTTCCACGTGAACAACAATGAACAAGTATTCTGACTTTTTCGGGGTTTGGAACCCAAAGCAGCCACCAGAACTTGCCTGAAATCTGGGAAGTCTGTCCACTCTTACAATAAAAGGTCTCACACATCTGCGCGCCCCTAGTTAAAGTCTTCCCCCTAAGACAAAACAAAAGGAGAGAAAGGTATGTCAAGCTGTGGCTCAAAAGCACAGGCCCATGGGCTCTCAGAGCCACACTCCCAGAAAAACAAAACAAAACAAAACAAAGCAAAACAAAACAAAACAAAACGTGCACCTAGGGCTCAAACTACCTTAGAACCCTAAATCCCAGAGTTATAACAACATTTCCAGCAGCCTGTCATGCAGAAGTCCCCACCTTTTAAAAGTAGCTGCTCTGGCCTGGCTTGGGAGAATTGGAGAATCTGACAAGTCGGGGAACCATTTTGCAAAAATATCAAGAACCAGTTCAAGGGAAAGGGGAGCACCAGAGAAACAGTGGCATTAGGAATCGAGGCCAAAGACTAATACCTGAAGTTCAGAGGTGAGGGGAAGGGGGATCTCAGAACTTCAGGGTGCCTTTGGGTGCAGACTAGGGAAGATCAGAAGGGCTGCAGAGCCCATACTCCTTCCTTAAGGAACTTCACCATCCTAGTGGCTCCAAGTCTCCCAGATCCCAACTCTGGTTACCCCTTCATCTTCCACTCTCTCCCTCAAAGCTTCCCGGTCAGGTCCCCACTCCACCCTCCTCCCAGGCTTTCTGGGACTTTGAAAGTAGCAAGCCCAACTTTTCCCCCCCAAACCTCACTTATTGTGATTAACTTCTCTTTTGGTGTTTAGATCTTCCCCCCTTTTACTGTACTGTGACACACGCTGTCTACCTCGCCTCACTGCTTTAAAAAGTACGAACAGGAGGGGGTGAGCGTGGTCGACAAAGCCTACAGGCAGCGAACAATGGCTTCTATTCTCCAGCTCTCCCCAAACCCAAAGAGCAAAACTGAGTCTCCCTAACCAGCAACACAGCTTCCAACCAAATGTACCAACAACCCACCAACCCACAAAAGGGAACAGAGGGACACTTCTAGCTTTGTAAGTCCTGACCCAGTGCGGGTCCCCCAAGGTTCGCCCTCCACCACCCCCTCCCTGCCTTACCCTAAGAAGAAGGAGGGGGGGGGGAAATAGAAAAGTAATTTCTTGTTATAAATATCTGGAGGTAATTGTGCTACTGGTGTGAGTTGTTAGGGGCTGTAAAAAGATACAACGGCACCGTGGGGAGCTCAATTGGGAAGAGAGAGTTACAATAAAGAACCTATTCAAGAGGTTTGCAGGAAAAAAAAAAAAAGAAGTAAAATAATTAAATAGTCACAGCATTATTTCTCCCTGTTTAAAGAAAAAAAACTAAAATATTCATTCTGTTTTCTGTTTTCTTATTGTGATTATTAATTTTGCCTGCCTACAAGCAAAGAATTCCAAGAAGCACATTTTTTCTCTTCAAGGCCATTCATGGTCTAATTTATTAACTAGCTGGGAGGCAGCTTAAATCCATAAAAATAAACTTAAGAGGAGGAATTTACCCAGCTTCTGAATGTGGTCTGGTAAAATTGGAGAGAGGAGAGTGTTACCTAGTTACCTCTAGCTGGGTTGGCTCCCAGGGCCTTCCTCCTGTCTCTCGGTCCCCACAGCCATAGTCAGATCTAGGACAGGCAGGAGAAACCCCAACTTCTTGAAGAATGTGCTCCCCCTCAAAGTGGGACTCCGAAACTGCAGAATAGTAGCAGGCAGGGAGAGGGGAGGTGGGCTTCTCCTAGAAGGGGTAAAACTTCCCGAATTCCTCTCTATAACCCACACTGTACTCAACCACAACTGAATGCCCCCCTCCTGGCCCATACATCCTTGAAGCCATTAAAAAAAAAAAAAAAAAATTCACTAGCTGATTCCAGAGAGGCCCAGCCGATTAGTTTTTGAAGCAACTGGGAAGGTGGAAGCATCTCAAGTTCCAGTTCTGCTCCATTCCCACGTCTATCTGAGCTAAGAAGCTACTTAATTACTTAAGTAATCGCTAACATTTAGTGCAAAAGCGACCGGGGAAGCTGGCGACACTGACACCCAGAAGCAGTGGTGGCTGGAGAGGCTAGAACCCTAGTTGCAGCCAGTGTCCCCCAGCTCAGCCCTAGGCTTTCTACAGCCCTAACCTAGTCAGAGACCCACTGGGGGGGGGGGTGGGGGGGAAGAGTCTTCAGATGCTTCAGAGTCCAATGGGGCCTTGGTCCTCAGTGGGGGCACTGGGCCACTGCCACCCCCATCCCCAATTCAAGCCTCAGCTTTCAAAAGCAGTTCTTTTAATCACTTAATTCTCAAAATCCATCCTCAAATTCCTTAGCTGGGGTGAAGAAGAGAGCTCACTTTTCGTCCCTACCGGCCCCCAGCCAAAGAGTAATTAGCAATTAAGATGACAAAGTTTCACTCTCTAGGGCCAAATAAGATAACAACTAATCAAATTGCCTTCAGACGTTTGCAAAGGTCGCCGGCTATAAAAAATGTAATGTCAACGGCAACAACTATTATTTGTCCTTGGTAAACTCACCAGGCTTTCAAGCTCTTTGCTTTTCATTTCATTTTCTGCTCCCACCCCCTCCTCAAACCTTCCCAAGTTCGAGTTAAACGTCCAAAATGGCTTAGGAAGCTTTAGAGAGTATGAGGAAAAAAAAGAAAAAGAAAAAAAGAAACCACGTTCACTTTGTTTTTAAACTTTCTAGAAATCACTCAAGACTGGAGGGCTGAGTTTAAGCACTCGAAAAAGAAAGCATTTCCACTTGAAATTCAACTCCATTTTCCCCCAATTACACTTGCTAAAATTCAGGGCTATTATGATCCAGGGAGACTGGAAAATCTGCACAAGGAAAGAGGCAACAACTTTATGAACTTTGAAAAGACACTTTTCCTCCTGGGGTCTTAGAATCGAAAAGCTCTCAAATTACTCAGACTAATTAGCTGGGAGAGAATGTGATCAGACGAAGGGGAAAGCCAATGCTTTCATATTGATTTTTTTTTTTCTTTTTGAGTCCTCACAAAGAAAAAAAATCAGGAGATTTGGATTTTTTTTTTTTAAAGCAATCCACCTTTCCACCTTGAAACTTGTTGAAATGGCAACACCGGGTTGTAGCTTTGTCAGAGGAAGACAAGGAAAAATACCCACCGAGCCTGGGAGCTGGAGGATAGGGAAGCCCCAGCTTTCGCTGGGCCAGGGCGATGGTTGGGGGAAGCCTGGGGAGCAGAGAGTTTTCAAGTTCCGAGCTCTGCGCTCAAGTTGGGGGCAAGAGCCCGGGGGCTTGATGGAAGCTGACAATCCTGCCGCTCGGCTCTGAGCTCTCTCGGAGCGCGCGTTCGACCGCCTTGGCCTGGTGGCTTCCTTCTCGGCTCACGCTCACTCGCTCTTTCTCTCTGCCTCCAGCGTGTGGCTGCCTCGCCGAAAGACTGCTCTGGCTGGCGGCGGGCGCGGTGCCCCTCGGCGCTCGAGTGCCCGAGGACTCTTCTGTGCCCGAGTGGAGCGCCGCACAAAGCCGGAGGGCGGGCGGGCGGCAGCGCGGCGAGCTGGCTCTTCGGCGCTCCCTGCACACGGTCGCTCTGTGCGCGCTCGCTGGGCCCTCGGCTGGACAAAGCAGCCGGCGGCGCCCGGTCTCCGAAGCCGATCCCGGGCCTGGGGCACCGCAGAGCCTCTTCGTCCTCTGCAGCCGGCCGGGGGCATTTGGCGACGCTGGGGTCGGCAGCCGCGGCTGCTGCTGCGCCCGGAGCCTCGGTTCTTCCAGCGAGCCTAGCCCGTGCTGGCGCTGGCGCTGGGGCTGAGCCGGCCGCCTGCCCCTAGCCCTGCGCCGCTCCCGCTCGCCGGCTGTCGCCCTCCGACGCGGGCTTTCGCTGGAAGTAGAAAGTTTGGGCTCCTGCGTGGAAACTTCTCCGGCCCAACTCTCCCGGCGTAGCAGTGGGGGAGGGGACCGGCCAGAGGGAGGAAGGAAGGAGGGAGGAAAGGGGCGACCTGCCTGAATATTGCAATTAAAATGAAGCAAGAAGAAAGAAGCGGACTCACCTTTATGAGGCATCCTCTTTCGTCAAAGCTCCTGTCAAGAGTTTTGGTTGGTTGGGGTGCTTTTTTTTTTTTTTTTTTTTTTTTTTGCTGTTGTTGTTGCTTAAAGACCACAATGGTTTGCAATGACGGTATTTTAAAGGAGTTGCTGGTGAGAGTTTTCTCCACGGACGCTGCTGGTTTGGTGTGTGAGAGCAATTCTCAGATCCCTGGGAAGGAGACAGAGATTGACAATAAAATGGGCTGTCAGCGGCTGGAGAGTGAGAGATAAAGAGTGTGGGTGAGGGAAGTGGCTGCAGCCAGCACACCTATGCTGATTGGTGATGGCTCAAGTGTGTTAATGTGTGTGTGCCGGCGCCCGGCCTCGCCTCCACCGCTCCTCACTGGCCCATTAGCGAAGCCTGACCTCTGTCATCATCCTCCAGCAAAACACTTCCTCCTGCGCCTGAACCAGAGCGGGAAATGAGGCCGAGCCACGGTTCGCTTTTCAAACCCACTAATCACTCCGCAACATGCAAATGCACCGCTCGCTCCCACACAAAATATTGCTTTATGCAAAGCAGCGCCGGGGCCTCGCGCCAGCCGATTGGATGCTCCCTCTCCCCGCCTGGTGCAATTGGTCCGTTTGTTTGAATATGAATACACTTGTTTTCGGCTCGGATGGTGGGTCCCGGCTTCTCTCCCCGGCGCTGGGCCCCCGAGCCCGGGCTCTGGAGCTGGCGCTCGCCGACATCTCTAAGCTTCTAAGCGCTCCGGGAGTCAGCGCTGCCCGCACTGTGGCCACGAACTTGAGGGGTCGAGCGAAGGCCGCTGGGCTGCGGGTCGCGCCCCCCCCCCACCCCCCTGAGCTGGGCGCAGGACTCTCAGTTCGTGGAGGGAGCAAGTTTCTGCAGCTTCTCGAAGCCCTTTCTTGCCAACTCCAGCGCAGCGCGGCCTGCCGCCCCGCCCCCGCCCGCCCTCTCCTCCCGCCCTACCCCATCCCCGCTAGGGCGCTGGGACGCGGAGCTCAGCAGCGGCCGCGCCTTAGCCCACCTGGCCTCTGGGAAGAAGAAGAGAAAAGGGGAGTGAACGGCACTGGGTCCCGGCAGCAACACTCCGACGGAGGCCAAGGCGAAGCCTAGGCCGAAAGGAGGCCGCCTGGCTGGGAACTAGGCGACGCCCGGCGGCCTCCCTAGTCTAGGCCTCCTGGGCCTGCCCATTCCCCCACTCTTGCTACCCCGGCCCTTTCTTCAGTCCTTTCTCCTTTCGGAAGCCGCGGTGCGCAGCGGAGCGGAGGCACAGCCCCGGCTGGAGAGGCCCGAGCAAACACGCCACTTACTTTGTGTACAGAGGGTTCTTGTGAAAAGCCCTGAAGAGTCCTTACCAAACACTCACCAACTTCTCCCACGTGCCATTTGTTGACTAAGTGCGGCTGCTTTTCCAGGAGCCTGAGAGGAGGGGACACCAGGGGGAGACGAGAGGGGAGGAGGGGTTGTGGAGGCCTGGGTTGGGGGAAGATGACCAATGCTGGGGAAGAGTCGTGTGTGTGTGTGTGTCTTCGCCAGTGATGTCCGTGTGTCAGCGTGTGTCGATGTGTTCCACTGGTTATCTGTGTGTGATGCGTGTGTCTCCACACCGAAATTCCCTCTCCTGGGTCTGCTCAGTCCCAGGAGGCAGCTCCCCTTCAGCTGTTGCCAGAAAACCGGGAGGAAAGTAAGCAAATGGCTGTTCTCTTCTGACCACACACCAGAAGTCCATTTGTTGAATGCCGGACGATTAGGACACACCTCAGTACACTCCAAAGGCGCCCCTTGGCGCTTGCAGTTAAGGTGACAGGGGAGGGAGCGGCTGTCTACTCCTGCGAAGTCTGGAGTTCTCTCGGAGCTTGCTGCCCAAGTGGCAGGGAAGTGGAAGATTTGGGATGGGGGACACACCCCAGGACCCAGCAAAAGAGAATGGGGATGGCATAGCTGAGGCAGGGAGGCTGAAACGAAGCCACGCTGGGTACACTTGACTCCTCTTGACTTAGGAGAAGTGCTGAAAGTCAGAGCTCATCAACGAACTGTGCACCCCGAACTCGCGGCAGACAGGCGTTGTGGCAGCCTTCCCTGGGAGCTGGAACGTAAGGACGCTGCAGGCTGCCTTGAGCCGCCGGCCTAGTGTGGGCCTCACACTCTTCTCCCCAGTCTGGACCCACTAACGCCTCGACCAAGGAGCCGGGGCAGAGCTCCGAAGGAACGGAGGCCTCCACCGCCCGGACCAGGTTGGGGTTGCACAACTCGCTGACTCTCTCCGCCTGGGGATGGCCCTTCCCGCACTCATCCCAGGAGCACTCAATTCCGGGAGAAAACCCAGGCCAGAGGCGAAGGAGGCGGTGCCGGGCGCTGGGGTCAGTGGCCTCTCCAGTGCGAGATTTCGTAGGACCGCGACTTTAGGAGGATCCCGGGAAGTGGGGCATCGGGCCCAGGTCCCAGACCAGCAGGAATCTGCGTACCTTTTCTCTCCCTTTTTACTTCTCAAACAAGCGTTAAAGAAGCTTGAACTCAAGTCCATTGGCCATAGGCAAAGGGGGCGGGGGGGGGGGGGGATGAGGCCCAGAGACTGTCCGAACTGGAGGCGAATATCATTTTTACAACCTTTCAATTAGCGACCGAGTGGATTAGCACCTTCTTAAGCTTTGCGTCGGAAAGAAGCAGCCATAATCTTGTTGCTATTTCCCCCCCAGGGCACTGGCTCTTTGAATTAGCTCCTTCTCCCACTCCTCAACCCCCATCTCACCTCGGAGAAAAGTTTTAACAACAAAAAAATCATAACAGGCCAGGAGACGGGAGTGAATGCCGCTGACGTCATTGGGTGGGGGTGGGGGCTAGGGGAGGACTCTTGCAAACCCCTCTGCACAAACAAGAAACAAAAAGGACTTGGCTGCTTCCAATGTGTCAATATTTGGGGGGGAGCTCAGCCCAAAGGGAGGCAGAGTTTTCAAAGTTTAAGGAGAGAGGGTTGGAGAGCGAGATTTCCTGGTCTCCCCGGAGGAGAGAGTCTCTGCAATCTCAAGGAGGATGCGAGTGCTGTTCTACTTGGTGGGGCGTCTCGCGCCCTCTGCGAAGTACCCGTTCTGGTGGCGGCGCGCGGAGCTGGGACGAAGGTGCAGCACGCCTGGGCCAGAGGTGTATGCAAAATTGAGACAACTCTCAGGTCGCCATTTTAATTGCGGCTTTCAACGGGACCGAGGCCCACTTGCTGCCCTCCAGGGCGGGGGAAATCGCGCTTTCCGTTTCAGTGTCGTCTTTTCCCGCCTCTCGCCAGGTACTCCTGCACCCACCCCCCACCCCCTCCCGCCCCTTGGCGCCGGAGAAGGACGTCTTTTCGGCTTCTTCCCGCAGGGGCCGCCGGGGTCATCCAACAGGGTAGGGGAGGCTATCCGTGCCGAGGGAGTCACGCTGGGGGATCGCAGCTCCCTGAGAGTGCCCGCAGCCTCCGACCAGTATTGGCGCACAAGTGTGAGATCGGGCAGCATCTCACCCCCAGCAGTCCCTGGTGTTTTTGCCTGTACCCACTCCCCAGGTTTTCGGTCCAGAGCCGGCCCCTGGCAAGGCAAAGACGTGTCCAGTGCTTGAGAGATGCGCATTCGGCTGTCGACTTCAGAACCAAGAATCTCCCACCCGGTGTCGCGACACCTCTGAACTGCCGCTTTCCACCGCCAAGCAGAAGTACGGTGCTGGCGCACGGGGAAGGGTGGAGACGAGCTTTTCTCTGAAGGAGGAAAGTCTCCGCAGACACCTGCTCACTTTGCAGAGCCTCAAAGGACTTTCTCTCTCTCTCTGCAGGCCCTAGGAAGGTGGGTTCCCAGGATAGCCAAGCTGACGAAACAGGGCAAACCAGCGTGAAAGGCAAAGGCGCCCACCCCTGCCACCCAGTTCGGGGTGCCTCCTTCACTCGAGCTCTTTCTCCCTCTCCTCTCTCCGGCATCCTGCGGGTCTCCAGCTCACCCAGCAGCCTCGCCGAGCCCAGACCGCCGGAAAGCCAGGGGTAGCCGGGAGCCGGCAGGGTGGCGCCTCCAGGCTGTGACCATGCTCGGCTACAGAAAGCCGCGGTGCTCTGGCCCTTCCTCACCTCTTGCCAAATGACAAGTGTGTCAAGGCGCTCTCTGGGTTCAGTCTTCTTTCATTCACATTAGGCGGCAAGAGTCTCTCTCTCCTCCTTCCCCCCAGAAAAATACTTTTTAAAAAGCATTATCCAACTGGGTCTCCCAGCGAAGAAATCCCTACAGCTTGTACGCAGGTGGGACTCCCAAGCCTTTGCTTCCCGGACCCTACTGCTGTTGTCCAGATAGGGGCCGGTTTTAAAACTCCTGGTGTGTAGAATACTTGCAAAGCAGTGGCACTCTCCGATTTTTGCAAATAGGATTCTCAGGAAAGTTTGCTTTCCATTTCATCACCCTGGACGGTTCCCCGTCTCTCCGTTGCATGTAACCTCCTCTCTCAAGCGGCAAGAAGAGTTCAGCTTCAAACGAAAAGCAAGCCAAGGCCACCTCAGTCCCTTCTCCCAGGAGATTCCCACTTAAAACACCTGCTTGTTTTAAACGCCAGGGACTGAGTCCTGCAATTTGTCCAGGAGTGTAGCGGGGAACAAGCGAGCTGGGAACTGGGGGCTTTGCTGGGGGATTTGAGGCTGGGGAAGGGGGAGGGAGCAAATGTCATGGCTGGCTCGCTCGAGCAGCCAGGGAACCGGAGCTAAGCGTATCGGGCTTTTAAAATGACATTGATTGGGACAAGCTGTTCCCCACCCCAGTAAGAGTTAATCTGCCTGTTAATCAAGGCACTAAGGGGCTCAATGCGAGTTTTATTAGCGATTGGAGCAGAGGCGGCAGCGAGGGATCAAAAGCTGGGATCCCAGATATTTGTCGGTGCGGTCACAAAAAAAAAAAAAGTATTTTCAATTAGAGAACAATTCGGCGCTTTTCATCACTTTCTAACTCTGACTTGCAGATGGTGACTTACAAACCTGGCTAACGCGGGAGACGTGGGGGGTGGGAGAGTAGGGGTGGGGGGAGGGAACCGAAGCCCGGCGTAGCCAAGAGGCGGGGGGGGGGGGGGGGGCGGAGGGGGGGTGAAGCTGCGGGTTGGCTCCGCGGAGTTCCGCGGGGGAGAGTTCAAGAATCCTCCACCTGGGACCCCGAAGTCTGAGATTCCTCCGGAGAGGAGAAAGAATGAAAAATAAAACAACAAACACCACCAGCAATATCCGCATCCATCCGTCCCAGTCGGCTCCCCACTGCTCAGGCCGCCTCTGGCTCCGGGTGGCGTCTGGGCCCCTAGCGTAGCAGCCGGGCGGGCCGGAAAGTTTGCGCAGCGCAGCGAGAGGGACTCTCCTTCCGTCTCTCCCGCTCTGCCCCCTTCTGCCCCGGAGGGGCGTTAGGTTCCTTCGGTTTTCCTTTCATATTCTAAAATAAATAAATAAACGCCCAGGCCCTGGGGAAATTTGAATAGTAACTCATTCAATAATCCAAATTATATGAGAGGGTCTAAGAAAAACTGGACAAGCCAACCACATACGCCCTCCGATCAAGGAGGGCACAGGAGTGAGAAGGCGACAGAGGAGGTCTCAGTCTCGCCCTGGGCGCGGGGAGAGAACTCTGGTCAGAGGTAATTATGTCACTGCGTTTTCTCGCCGTGACAGCCGAATAAACACGATCTCCAATAAACATCTCTAATGAGGGAGGAGGCCCGAGGATGACGGGGTTTGATTTATGACTGGAGGAGAAGGTCCACTTCCCACTGCGAAGCGGGCAACCTGCTTGCCGCCCAGCTCCGGAGAAAGGAAACCGCGGAGGAGAGAACCAAGGCCCAGGTAAGGCGCACGGCCGGTTGGCCACTTCCCTCACTCCCTTGCTTCTCAGGCAAGGTGGGCAGGGCCCCCCCGCCCCCCCCGCTGGACAGTGATCCCAAGCACCTGTCACAGGTGCCCGAGATACAAACGTCCTCCGAAGGTGCCTCTCAAAGGTCTAGAGAGGGGGCGTCAGGGCACGAGTGGGAGTGAGGGGCGAGCCCCGGCCTGACGCAGAGACCTCCCCGGGCCAGCGCTCCTATGCCATGCCTAAGCCCGCTTCGGAGTCTGTGGCCGCTTGGAGCTGGACTTTCGGAAGTTTCGCTCCGCAGAACCACCAGGTAGCCTAAGTTTAGGGTGGTCCCTTCCCTGACGCACTTCGGAGAAACTTCTGGCGCCGGGCTTGGGCTGTCCCGAGGCAGGAGAGTGGCCTGGCGCTGCTCTCCCCGGCGCTCAGCGGCCAGCCTCCCCTGACGTCCACAAGCTTCCCACCGAGACAGCGAGCGCAGCGCCCGCGGTAACCAGAGCCCGCGTTCTAGCTCAGTGAGAATCGTTAATTATTAGGTCTTCCGAAGTGAAGCTCAAATCACACGCTGGGGCTTTAACGTGCTGCCCAGCTCTGCGGGCAGCATTCTTTCGTCCTCTGCTCCCTTCTGAGAAACGAACTCCCATCTCTAAGACTTTGTTTCGGTCCAGCCATCTACACTTTGCAACGGCTGGAAACTTTTGCAGCGCTCCGCCCGACCGGCGGCGGGGCGTTTCCACGCGCTCCGGGCGCTGGTGGGGACTTCGCGAGTGCTTGTCATGAACTGCGATTTGGGAGAGTTCTGGGTGCAAACTGCATCCCCTCCTGCATTTCTCACGGTTGCGAGCGGCTTCTGCAGACAGCAACAGCAGATCCCCATCTCCCACTCCCCGCCCCTCCCCCCCTCCCAGCTCAGCGCCCAACTAGAAGTCCACTCTGGGAACTGGAACATTTTCTACTACTTTTTGCAGAAAAGCACCCTCGGCAAAGCTAAGAATCCTTCTCTCCCCACCCCCACCGCCCGCCATGCTATCCCGCCCTCACTAACTCCACCTTTGTAATGCCTCCTTTTAAAAGCAAAAGTCAAGCCCCTGAGCTACTTGGAGGCAGCCTTGGATTTGGGAGCACCCATCGCGAGCAGCAGAGAGGCGGCGCGGGGCCCGAGCCGGACGCAGGCCGGAGCCTAGGCGGTTACCTGGGAGCGGAGGGCGGGGAGGCAGGTGAGCCTGGCGGCGCGGGTTCCCACACGTCTCACCGCCGCTCGGCAGGGGAAGTGGCAGATCTGACAGCCGCTTTCTACGCGAGGACCTGCCCCAGAGTTTAAATGTCAATGATAAGAAAAGAGGGTGCTCAGGCAGGCGCTAACTTTCCTTAATATCCATGCCAGCGCGGTCCTCATTGGCTGCCCAACCCGCGTGACGTCATGGCGGCTAGAGTTGGGCTCCGCTCCGCGCAGACTTGCGCCGGGGCCCGGCGGGAGCCTTCCCCTCCCCACCCCGAGTCGGGTTCGCTCTATGCCCTGCCTTGGCCTTCCAGAGTCCAGCACGTAACTACCCACGCCCAACCCGGCTCGGGTCCGCCCAGCCCTCATTTAGGGCGTAGTCAACCCCAAGGAAACCAGTCCTCCTGAGTGCTCTCTTCCTCCTCGCTGGTATGCGGGACCCTGCCACTAGGCTGGCCAGCTACCTTCCCAGGTGCCCATCCGGTCCCCTCCTCCGATCACCGAGGGAGTCACTTTATCTGAGGGACTTGGAGGCTGCGCCTGGGTTGAGAGGGGCCTCTGGCAGGAATGGTTTTCAGGAAGAGCTCGAGGAACGATGGGTACCCTGGTCTGGCCCTCGCGCTTGCAAAGTCACCAGCTGGGCACAGTCGAGGGCTCCGGGGAGAGGACCAGCGAGCCCTTACCCCAGGCTACGCCAAAGTCCTGGCCAAGCCAACTAGGTTCTTGTGAGGACGCTCCAAACAGCACCTGACTCGCCCCCTTGGGCTGAAAGACTCCAGTCACACAGAAAATATAGGTGATTTAATGAATCTTTGACTTGGTGGTTAACTGCTGACTTTGTGGCCTAGAGGAGGAAAATAGGAAAATGGCAGGTTCTGAAGTCCAGCTTCCCCTTCCAGGAGCCGAGAAAACAACAGAAATTGGGGCTAGGTGGGCTGTTTACCGAGCTGGCGATCTGCTTGTTTTCCCCTCACACCCACCGGGGACTGGGAGAAGGTTTAGCAGAGCTGGGCTGGCTATCGTTGGAAGGGTACCTAGACCTGCATTGTCCTTCTTGCGTCCCCCTTCCCCCCAAATAGGGGAGGAGGCTTCTCAACGTTTAATCCCTTCCTGCTCCGCATCCATCCGGGTCTGGAACTAGGAAGTGACAGAGGTCCATCCTGGAGGGTAGGGGGCTCTTGACAAGGTGGCAGGAAGTGAAGTGGTGGGGTATGGAATGGCCTTCAGGCAGCTCCTGGGAAGGCCCAGTCCTGGTAGACCTGGGAGCAGGTGTGTGGGCAAAAGAGGAGGGGGAGGCCTAGGCCGGAGGAGGCTTCCGGGGCCAGTTCCTCCGCACTTTGCTCAGGTGGGGGAGGAGAAGGGAGAGGGCTGCACTGAGGGTGCAGAGGCGAGAGAGGTGCTGCTCCCTCCCAGCACACCTGGACAGGTGTAGGACTTCACAACAGGTCGGAAGGCGGGTCCGGGTAGCACGTCTGCAGGCTCCTCCTGGCCAGACTTGATTTTATTATTTTTATTTTTTGCTCAGCCCTCCGAGACCCTGAGGGTAGAGCAAGGGGGAGGAGAATCGGAGCCAGCTGGCAGAGAGGTAGAAGCGTGGTGTTTTCTTATTTTAAAAACTTCCCCACACTTCTTCCCATCTCAGCCCTCTGCTCTTCCCGTGTCAGGGGCAACGAGCATCCATTCCCCTACTGGCCACTCTAATCTGGGGCAGGACCCTACCACTGTCCAGTCTCCCCAAACCAGACTCCGCTGGGGATTGGCTCTGGGAGGCGTTTATGGGTTTCTCTGCCGCCACCGGCCATGTCCTGTGACCTGGTTTCTTGATAATCTCCTAGCTCCCCTCCAGGACCTGGTTCAGCCCCCGGCCCCGGATGGCCTGAGGTCTCCTCTGCTCCGTGCTCTGCCCTGGAGTCTGGACTGCGAGTAGGCCCGGAGCCTGAGTAGGCCTCCCTACTCTCTAGTTTCTGCCCCTTCTCGCTCCCCACCTACCCCCTCTATCCGGACCGGAGGCCGCCGGGAAGGCTGCTCCGGGCTTGTTTGGAGTCCAGGCCATTAAGTGTGCGCGGATCCCTGCAACCCAGCAGGGTGCTCGAGAGCGATGCTGGAAACGCCATGGTCCCCGCCTGCTTATCTGCCTGTCAATAAAGGGCGCGCTCGGGCCGCGCGGGAGCGGGGAGCGGTGGAGGCGAGGCCGGACCAGGCCCTTCTTCCGAGCTCCGGGCCAACGCCGAAGCCGCTCTCCATTTGCCCCCGGCACAGCAGGCAGGGCAGGAGGAGGCAAGGGAAGCCCGTGCTGGGGTTGCCACCAGGGAAGGCGCAAGTTGAGCCGCTGCCGGAACTCAGTACCCAGGGTCGTTTGTTACCAGAGAGAACTCTGGAGATCCTCCCAGAACCCAAGAGCCGGGGACTCCCCTTCCAGCCTGCGCGGGTCTTGTGGACGGCTCGGCCCAGCCCGGCCCCCTCGTGGTGCTCAGCCTGCGAGGCCCGGCCTCGACCCACCTAGGCAGAGGCTGCCTCTCTAGGCCGCACCTGGCAGAAGGGCACCGCCGGAGGCCCGGGGGCGTCATCGACGACTGGCAACCCGGGATGCAGAGTGAGACCAAAGGCGGGCTGTAGGTAGGGTGCAAAGGGCCAGAAACGGGAAAGAAATCACTTTTCTGCCAGGCTTCCCCTCCGCTCAGGCTAGCCCAGATTGAAATTCTCTGACACCCAGGGTAGTCCCAAGCCCTGATTCTCCACAGCAGTGAGTGAGCTTGGCAGCCGCCCGGTCTGCGGGGGCTCCTAGGTCAGCCCCGGCCTACCACTGCCCGAAGCCCCGTGACGCCACGTGGGGACTGATGGGGGTGAGGGGCCTGAAATAGGGGGTAGGGGTGGATGAAGGGAGTGAAAGGACCGATTAGAGGGCAAGGCTTGGGTGGAAGGACAGCGGGAGAGGGGACGATAGAGAGCCGTTTTGGCTTGAACTGTAGCTGAGATCTGTTGTTCTTGTCCAAGGTATGTTTCTCTCTCTCCTCTCTCGCTGTCTCTCTTTCTCTTTTCTCTCTCTCCCTCCCTCCCTCCCTCCTCCCCCCTCTCTCCTTAACTGCTTTATGCAAATAAAGCAGCTTTCAGATTGGGGGAGCCCCTATGTTGGATCTATGCTACAGGGTGGGTAGGAATTGATTTGGTATTTTTCTTTTCTGTGAGAATGGGCATTGAGTCATGCAACAATTGAAAAGTAGAAATGGATGTTTCCCCTTCAGTATTTTCATTTCATTTTACTAAGTTGGAGGATAATGCATCCTGTTTGTTAGCTTCTATTTTTTTTAAAAAAAGTATTATTTTAAAATAATATAGTATGATTTAAAATTATTCCTGAATGGGTGCCAGTTTCTAAAGGGATTTAATAAAACTCTTCTGTATAAAGAGTAATAGATGAAGAGGCAAAAGTCCCTGACTAATTGAGAAAAAAAAAAAAACAAACTTGTGTATATTGTATGTCATTTCAAATAGGTACATGAACCAGAAATCCATATATTATCTATTATCTCAGGAATTAAATTTACTGAGCAGCGCCTGTGGTTCTTGCCCTTTCTTCTCTCCCTACTCTTCCTCTCCTTTAAGTGACAGGTTTTTAAAACAAGATTTTGGTTTTAAGTAAAAACTGGAGAAATGTTTTGTAAATCTGGGTGTCAAAAAGGGAAATATTTAGCAAAGCTAATATTTGCTATCTCTTCACTCAGGTCTACAGAACTGCATGATGGCATGATTTATGCAGGAGTGTGGCTTCTCTGCTATTCAATTATTTTCCTGCTCTCATTCAAAGAAATACTTAGTTTCTTCTCTTTTCCGTCCATTCTACCCCATCATAAAGTTTTCTTGGACAATTGGGGAAATCTCCAAATCGTTCCAGTTTGCTTTCCCACTAAGGAACTCTCTATTGCAATCAATTCAAGAAAACTCTGCTTTTCCTCTCTTTCTAAACGTTTTCATGTTAAGTTAGTCTGTGGCACCATGTTTGATTTCTTTCTCTCCCTTGTCCGGGTGGAGACTGAGACATTAGCTGAATTCCCTGGGGGTGATTGGATGCAATTCGCTGAAAGTAGACAGGCACGTCCTGGATGTTAGAAATTCACTTTTTCTCAACGTGACAAGGCCGCCTTCGATCTACAATTGTATTTGAATGGGCAATGAGCGGAAAGATCTCTCATCATTAAGTCTGCTTCTACTTTAGCAAAATAACGAGAGCCTTCATTTGCACACAAATGCTCATAAAACTCGGATTCCCTGCAACTCTTTAATAAAAAGGGATAGCTTCATAATTTAAACTGGAGGTGAGAAGGCAGAGACAGAGAGAGTGAGAGAGAGAGAGAGCGAGAGAGATGGGGGGGTTTCAAAGACATCCCCTCCCTTCCCCCAAAAGATCCATGTGATGGAGTTGACTTTTTTTTTTTTACTTTAAATCTTAAATAAGATGTGAGTTGTAACAAGAGGATTGGCACTTACTCCGTGACCCTTATAATTGGATTAAATATAGACTGAGACGTACAAAAACACACCAAGATTGACACCTGCCAACTGGACTTCCTTATGATTGATTGTGATGCGTCGTGCTGGCAACAATAATGAAATAAATTGTACGGATAAAACAGCACATTTGTCATTTCCGTGCCATGAGTGAGGAAGTCAACGAGTTAGGCAAGCTGTTAGCTGACAGGCGCGAGCGGGAGGCAAGCTAAAGAGATAAATAAGGATTCCAGGCATTGACAGGACAAATTATAACTTGTCACAACCTTTTTAAATTCAGAAGTTTTCAATTAACATATATATTGCTGTTACATATAAGATAAGGGGGCACACACACGTAAACACGCGGTGTGCAAGGACCCCCCAGGGCCAAGGGCTTAGGTGCCCAGGCCTCTCTGTCCGAGTTGTCAGGTGAGATCCGGAGCACCCCGTGGGCCACTGGTGCCTGGCCAGTCAGCCGGCGCCACGGGACTAGGTAAGATGGGTGAGGACGTGTTAGGCCAAGGGGCAGCTCCTTGTTTTCCTTGGAACCACAAGTGGTGGCTCCAGCACCCTTTCTTCACAGAAGCAGAATTCCCAGCCCAAAGGAGAGCCTAGGCAAGGCCT